>NW_007378489.1:73321-87806 GCF_000475195.1 Diaphorina citri
AAATAACTTCTGTCGTCGCCTAATCATAGTGTGGACGCTGCTTACACCGTCATAATTACGACGTTGATTTTCTAAGTCTAATAATCACTATAATCCGCATGCATATACGAGTATCTATGTGGTCAATTTCCTTTCACGTATTATACGTACGATGAATAATTTGAACGCAGTCTGATCAAAAATGTAACCGCAGCTTTTATCTGTAGTACTCCACAGACTCTCTGCATAAAGTACCTATACCTATCTATTTGTTGATTGTAGAGCCATTCATGATCATGAGTCATGAATATCTACAATGTACATTCATAATAGTATTGGAAAGGTTAGAGCGAAGGGTATGGTCTGAATAAGACATTTGAATGTCATCAAGGTTCAATTGGGATGGAATTAATTGCCAACAGGAAAACAGGAGAACAAAAATTCAAAAGATTGAAAACAACAGATTGAAAATTTCAAAAGGGGACTTTTTTTCCCCTTCATACTTGTCTTCTCCTTGTTGAGCATCTCGTTTAGTTCCTCCAGTGCTGCTATACGGTGTTCCAGGGTTTTGTTCTCCTGCATTGCTTTCTGTGCTTTACAATCACGTTTGTCCAGTTCTTCCCCTTCATACTTGTCTTCTCCTTGTTGAGCATCTCATTTAGTTCCTCCAGTGCTGCTATACGATGTTCCAGGGTTTTGTTCTCCTGCATTGCTTTCTGTGCTTTACAATCACGTTTGTCCAGTTCTATTTCAGCATTCTCTACACTTTGCTCGAGATATTTGATTTTCTCCTGGAGTTTGCCAACTTCACGTCGTAGCTCCTGATTCTCATTATAGGCGGCCATCTTGTCTTTCTGAATATCACGCAGTGCGTCTCGGATATACGCAAACTCTTGCTCCATCTTATTTGTTGACTTTGTTGGTCAGCTTGAATTTCATACAGGAAAAACAATATTATTTCCACTATTTCATATAAAACAATGATAACTTTATCTTTAATATTGGAAACCCTAAACACGCAATTTCATACAGGAAAAACAATATTATTTCCACTATTTCATATAAAACAATGATAACTTTATCTTTAATATTGGAAACCCTAAACACGGAATTTCATACAGGAAAAACAATATTATTTCCACTATGTCATATAAAACTATGATAACTTTATCTTTAATATTGGAAACCCTAAACACGGAATTTTATATTGAAACAATTACAGCGATTGAAAATACCTGTGCCTGATCTGGTAAGATATTTTAGCCTCTAAAAAATAATATACAAATCTATTGCCATATTTATTAAAAGAGCTTCCATCTCAAAATTGGACAGAAATTTGCTTCACACATATTTTCTTTATTTCTTACAATTTTTCAGAGAAACCTAATATCTCCGGGATATAATTTCGATAGGTTTTTCTATCATAGCATTAATAACAGCATTTTTTTCAAAAAATTGGTCTGAAAATTATAAAGAAATACATACCTAACTATTTCTAACCTTTGAATGTCCCACAAGTTTGTGATAATCCTATAATTACATTTACATTACATCGAAGTCATGTTTTGACTAACACTGTCCGCATAGGTTTTGTATTTATAAACCATTGCCTATTGTAATGTCGTTTACAAAACCCCGATAACAATAAGGTCTTGTAGGCGGTCAGACAGCATGAGGCTTTGGCTTTTGGAATAGATTCAAATTAAATTAACCAATCAGAACAAAACATAGATTGAAATTGAAAATTAATTATCTTCAGAAATTTAATTCTTGTCTATTATCTGTGGGTAAAAATAAAAATGGCCAGCCTAGTTAGCTTAGTTGGTAGTGCGTCTGCCTTGTAAGCGCTAGGCCGCGGGTTCGATTACCGCCCGGGGCGGATTTTATCCCGATGGGATAATGTATGTTCTCGGAACGGCTGGCTTTCTCCTATCCTGTCTTCCTTCTCTCTTCGATTTCGGGACCATAAGACCATAGCAGTTAGGTCCCTTCAGATTCAGAAGAAGATTGTTAATCTATATGTATCTATTAAAGGCCCCTTCTCATTTGTTACCTACTTTACCTATAGGACATTCGGAAAAAAAATCGGATGAAACTCACAAGTGGGAACGGACCTTTAGCTTGAAAAACGTAAAAACAAGAAAAAGGAAGATGAAGAAGAAGAAGGAGAAAACGTAAAGCTATGAAGAATAAGACAAGTTTAGTAATGTAATGTTACATTTTGTGTGAACGCCTGAACACGATATTGATTATGCAATATGCAACATAGGTTTAATCCCTATTTCTTAGAGGTCGGAGTTCCATCTAAACGAGAATTACCAAAATCTAAATCGATACAAAAATACATACGTAGGTATGTATAATATTATAGGGTACCTACCTATTTGACTCTGCCGCGGGAATTGAACCAAGCATACTAGTAGGTAGTAGGGTAGTAGGTATCTAAAGCTGCATTGATCTGAATCTGAACGATACATAATTTGGGGCCAAAAACTAGCTAGAGGTAGAAATACCTAGCATTCGATGAAGTGGATGAGAGAGAGAGAGAGCACATATTTCAAATATGTCAACCCCAGAGAATTTCAACTATTTTTTTTTTTTTTTTTTTTTTTTCGTCTTTCTCTCCAAAAAAAAAAAAAGGAAAAAAAAAAACAAATAAAAAAAATATTTTTTTTTTTTTTTTTTTTTTTTTCGTCTCGAATAAAATGAAATGGAATAGAAATATCAGCTAGAAATAATATTTACTTTAGAAATAAGAATAAAAAATTCCCAACTCAAGTATGTACGTAATTACGTATACATATTTAAGTAAGTACCTACCCACCCACCTACCTAGTAGCTACATAATTATGTACATAATAATTATGTACTCGGTATTGATGTAGGTAGGTATGTATTCTAAACGTACTTACATATATAATTATGGTAATAATGTCATCAATATTATGTATATTATGTACTACCTAGATAGTAAGAACATGATTAGTGATGAGGAAGAAGAAGACGAAGAAAAAAAAAGAAGAAGAAGAAAAAGAAGAGATAGGAGTAGAAGGGGTGAAAGAGAGAGAGAGAGAGAAGGGATCTCGATGATTAATGAAATTGAAATAGGCTAATGAATAAGCAATAAGTGAGAAAGAGAAGGAGGGAAAAGTGTTCTCTGTTTATCTTGCATGCTAGATATATTTTTTCCTCACTGCAGATGTATTATTTGAGTTTTGCTTCTTGTCACCATTCATCATCGTTACAAAGATATTATTATTATTATTACTACGCACCCAATATATTTATATCTATCATAATATTTATGAGTTACCCTAACCATACCCAACATCACACAATAATAAAATAAATAATAATAAATGAATAATATTGGATTCCATTGGGGATGGTAGACTGAATAGGTAGATAGCTATTCGTGGGTAAATACAATAACTATTTTGGAGAGCTTAAAACACTGAGGGCATTTAATTATTCCATAGCATTATTAATTTAATATTAAACCCTGATATTAAATGTTTGCATGGTTTTGTCACTATTACCTACATATATATTGTTTTTCCTGTGCTCATAATAAATTGATAATTTATTTATGTTTAGAGGGTTTAAAATAGCGAGAGAAAACTTCTGTGCAGTTCGGTCAAGTTCAAATATTCGACTCACTTTTTTAATTCCAAACTGATTGACCACAAGATCAGGAACCCATAGCTGGCGAGTTAGCCACTATTAAACATCCCCCCTCAAAAGCTTGGAGAATACCGGTCTGGAGCACGTAATGATCTGCCATAGCGACTTGTGCGAGGAAGATTCAGCTCCTGAAAGGAAGATTTGTGTATCCAGGAATATATTCAACTCGTCACTTACCTGAAACACAGAAGGAATAGAATGAAAATTAACCTTCATTCATAACAAATCAATTTTATTTGGAGAAAGAGATGGTGGGGATCAATGAAAGTTTGGGGGCAAAACACAAATACATAACAAAAAGGTTCCCAAGTTGTAACATCATAGAGGTAATGGAAAGAAAAAAAAACGGTACTCTGAAGGTCTGAACAGACTCTTGTTCCTCTTCCTCTCTCTCTCTCTCTCTCTCTCTCTCTCTCTCTCTCTCTCTCTCTCTCTCTCTCTCTCTCTCTCTCGTGTGCTCGACACGTCCTTAGAAATACTTGACAAAAAGGAGACAAAGAGTGAGTGAGAGAGAGAGAGAGTAGTGTGTCCTTTTTGTTAGCTCTTAAGTAAAACTTCTACTTTTGTCTCTCCCACTTTCTCCTCTCTCTCTTCCTTTTTCCCCTCTTTTCTCCTAAGCTGTTTGAAATCAAAGCCATCATGACTTTTACGAAGGTAAAAGCAAAAGTACAAACAATGAGATTACATCTCTCTCCAACAGTCTAACCTCTTCTCCCTCTCTCTCTCTCTCTCTCTCTTCCTTCTCTCTGTCCTATTTCCTTTTTCTCTTTAAAAGAGACTTCTACGAAAAGAAGAAGGAGGAGGAGGAGACAAAGGAAGGATGAGAAGAAGGAGAAAGAAAAGAAGGAAAAAAGAACTCACATAGAAAGACAAAATTCTTTGAACTACATACCAAATTTCAAGTCTCTAGCTCATACCGTTGTAACTAGACATTTGCTGTCTCTATCTCATTTCCTAAAGATTTTGACATTCATTAGAACATGACACTGTAATCATGACTGTATACGAAAATACGTCGCGTCGTCAATTTTGAAAATGTTCGCCAAATATTGGGGTCCCCACAGGTGCGATCGATTTCAAAACCATAAGAACATCAACATCTCTTTAGGTGTTACATATACACAATTACACACCCACGTGCTAAATTCCATCAAAAATTGGACAAACCGTTCTAGAGTTACTGGACAAACAAACAAAAAGACCAACTGAAAGACAACTCAGATTACCAGCGCGTCTGCCTTGTAAGCGCTAGGTCGCGGGTTCGATTCCCGCCCGGGGCGGATTTTATCCTGAACAGATAAGGTTTGTTCTCGGAAAGGCTGGCTTTCTCCTATCCTGTCTTCCTTCTCTCTGCGGTTTCAGGACGATAAGAGACCTCCACAGTTACCAGTTCCCTCTATCAAACCTCTTTATAAAGAGTGAAAAAAAACCTCCCTTGGTTCGTTCAACTATTTACAGTTAGCAAGGTTAAACTCCCCTAAGGACAGACTATTGGATATATTTCCCCTGTCCAAGTGCAGGGGTTAGTGTGCTATTAAGAGAGGGAGACAGAGAATGTGTTGGAATGAGTAGTGACTGGCGAAGGAGAGAGAGAGAGATAGGCTTAGGATTAGATAGAAAGAGACGGATAGCATTCAAAAGTTATCGCGTAACAAAATCAACAAATCATATAGTCCTCTTTCCTCTCCTCTTTCTGTCTCTCTTATTCTCTACACCTATTTGAAAGAGTTTTCCATATTGAATGAACCCATCAAGTCTTCTCTCTTCCTCTCACTTGTGGATATATTTTCCTTTCATTCCATACTTTGCAGTGATGTTGAATTTTTCATCAATCAAGTCTTATAGGATATACAGTTTACTTGTGTTTTTTTAGAGATGAATTATACATTGCCCTGGGTCATGCGTTAGTTTAAGCTGATTCGCGCGATCTGATTGGTTGATTTTAAACTTTGAGTTAAGATTAGCCAATCAGATTGACTCATTCAATCGGTGTTAGACATAATGTACCTAACATGATTTCATCGAGGTTAAATAATAAGATAATGTAAGTACCTAAGTAGGTAAATTTTTGTCCAATTTTATCAAAAAGAGACAAAACAAAACCGTTCCAAGAGTAATGCCATGGTGAAATGAACACACTTCAAACTAAAAGATAAGGTAAAATTTATTTATGTTAGGACCTATTTATTTATTTATGTTGGGACCTATTTGAAATTGACAATTGAAACTTTAAACTCGATTCGTTCTTTCAATTCTTTTCCCGCGGTATTTTCAATGTACACTCCTTCTCTTCTCTTTCTCCTTCTTTCTAATCCTATAGTCGCCTTTTATCATTCTCCTCTCTCTCTCTCTCCCTCTCTCTCTCCCTCTCTCTCTCTCTCTCTCTCTCTCTCTCTCTCTCTCTCTCTCTCTCTATTTTAAGCACAATCCTAATTCGAGGTAAAATCGTGAAAAGGGAGAAGATTTTAGAAAAACTATTGCAAACTCAAAAGAGCTGTTCTCACTGTCGACAATTAAAGAACTTGAAGTACCTATTTGTAGGTATGTATGTATTATTTAAGTTTAAAAAAAAAAATTAAAGTAGGTATTAAAGAATACCTAGTTTAATAAAAACACTTGAAGAATTCTTTAAATTTAGTAAAACATTTAAAGTATTCTTTAAGTTTAATAAAACATTTAAAGTATTCTTTAAGTTTATTAATTATATCAACATAACAAACAATACCATAAAGACACACTACCCTCACGTGACGTGAGGATAGTGTGTTTCTACCTTAGTATCTATCACTAGTGCAATATCATATTGGTATCTATCACTATTGACAGATATAAATTTAATAGAAAACCCTGTCCGTTTGTTTTTCCAACCTGATCTTTCTTCTTCTCTAATGTTTTCTTTACTCCTTCTAGTAGTTTTTTCTATTTACTCCCTTATTCCTATTCCTTCATCAATATTGACTGTTTTTACTGCTGTTCTGCCTCTATTTTCTCATGTCTCCATTGTTTCTTGTCCACTGACCTATAAAATATCTATATCTATAACCTATAACATCTTCTTACTCTATTAATTGAGTTGTATTTTGCCTTTCAGAAACGGAACCGATTCAGGTGGCACGCCATCTTGGATTTCCTGTATGGTTTATAGCACACCAATCGAACAAAAGAGGGGAAATTCTGAAAGGAAAATGAGACTTTACTTGTTGTTCACCTTGTTCTTGTTTCATGATCTATAAGTTATCATTATCACTATGGACAACCATTATCTATTTATAGCTGGACAAAGGTCTATTAGCTCTTCTTCATTCCTCTGTATAAACTTCATTCCTCTCCCGTCTGTAGGTGTACTGTACCGTTTATTCCTTCTTCCTAGTCTGACTATCTGTATTTTCAATTCAACTAACAATGAACATAAAATGGTAATATAATGTCCTTGCATATAAAGAACACAAAAAATGTCCTCTCTCTCTCTCTCTGTCCTTTTAAATCTCTATCTCTCTTTCTCTCTTCCTTATGTCTCTCTATCTCGCTCACACTTAGATTATTTGCATTCCATATTTAACCCCCTCTCTCCTCTCCTCCCCTCTCCTCTCTCTCTCTTTATCTTTTTTAATTTATCTTCCTTGCTTTGAATTTTATGCATTTTCCTCTTTTGTTCAATCTTCCTGAACTTTAAACCATAAATGACACCATTGTTTTCTGTTTCCTTTCGAGAGAGAGAGAGAGAGAGAACGAGGGAGAGAGGGCGAAGTTGGATAGGAAACATATTCAATTCTGCTATCTCTGTCTCTCTCTCTTTCTCACTCCTCAGCTATTTCTCTCTATCTCTCTCTCTCTACATTCGCATACAGTCTTCTATTCTTCTATCTCTTTTGATTCATTTTTCTCTCTTTCTATCTTTTTTTTTCTTTCTCCTTTCTGAATGTCTCTCTCTCTCCTCTTTCACTCATTGTGTCTGTCTAATGTCTGTCTTTTTCTCCTGCTAATCTTTCCTTCTCTCTCTCGCATCCTTCTATTTGTTCATCATCTCTACATACATTCCCCGTGTATAGATTCAACAGTTTGAATGAGGTTTTGAGGTTGCTGGATTTAATACATAATATACATATATGTATACCCACTTCAAAAACATTTCATATTTTTACACTGCAATCAAGAGCGCAATATCTTCTACCAAATAATAATAATAATAATAATAATAATAATATATGACATTCTAAATCGAACAATCATCATTATCTATTTATAGCTGGACAAAGGTCTATTAGCTCTTCTTCATTCCTCTGTATAAACTTCATTCCTCTCCCGTCTGTAGCTGTACTGTACCGTTTATTCCTTCTTCCTAGTCTGACTATCTGTATTTTCAATTCAAATAACAATGAACATAAATATGGTAATATAATGTCCTTGCATAAAAAGAACACAAAAAATGTACTCTCTCTCTCTCTCTCTCTCTCTCTCTCTCTCTCTCTCTATGTCCTTTTAAATCTCTGTCTCTCTTCCTTATGTCTCTCTATCTCGCTCACACTTAGATTATTTGCATTCCATATTTAACCCCTTCTCTCCTCTCCTCTCCTCTCTCTCTCTCTCTTTATCTTTTTTAATTTATCTTCCTTGCTTTGAATTTTATGCATTTTCCTCTTTTGTTCAATCTTCCTGAACTTTAATGTATACTATTGTACTACCTATGATTGAGTAGCGACCAGTGTAAACACGTTGAATGAAAAGGAAAATACATACCTACCTAACACTTACATTACCTACTAAAGGAATTCCTCCCTCTCTCTCTCTCTTCCTCTCTCAAAATGATCTCTTCTGTCTCTATATCTACATCCCTCTTTCTCTCTCCCTCTAACTTCTTTTCTCTCTTCTTCATTCCTCCCTCAATTATCTCTCCCTCCCTCCCTCAACCATCTCGCTCCCTGGCTCTCTAATAAAGAGTAATGTAATGAAAGATCAAAGTCAGACTACCTAGCTACATACATAGGTATACATCTATACTACATAATATTATTTTAGCTATAGGAGTGGGTAGAAGGTACTTTATCTCATAGAATATTAAGAGAGGTAGGTAGATATAGGTATAGGTACCTATATATATATACGTATACCTGTTAATAAACCTGGCGAAACTTTGCCTTGTTGTAAAGTTCTGGGTTCTGGCATCCAGTGAAGTTTAATATTATCAAATAAAGGGTGTCCCGATAAGAATGCAAGATTTGATTGATTAATAAAACATGCTTCTCCGTGGAAAAAAAAATAGACTTCTTAAATGATTTGAGAAGTAAACATTCTAAAATTTTATAAGGCACAATAATCAGAAAAATAACCTCCTCGACTTTGATGGTACATTCGTTCTCTTTTGACGAAATTTTTTATGACAAATTTGAGAAAATCAGGCTGAATTTTGTTGATGCAGCGTTCAATTTCACCTTTCAATGCTTCTGTGCTTGCATGTTTGTTGGTGTAAACCTGTGACTTTAGATACCCTCACAGAAAGTAGTCTAGGGGGGTCAAATCACATGAAAATGGGGGCCACCTCTCGTCACTAAAACGGAAAATGACACGATTACGACTAGGAAAATGCTTTAGACTCCATGATGACTAATTTTGATATGTTTACAATCAATCTGTCAAAGATTGGGTAAGATAAAACAACGCATAACAAAGTTATGACCCTTTCAAATCTTGCGTTCTTATTGGGACACCCTTTATTTCATACCTATATAATAGCTTTCTATTCCTATACTATACATTGTTTAATTTATGTACATATATATATTTTTTTCTCTCAAAGAGGTTTTAGAACTCCTATCGATCCGAAAGCGAAGAGAAGAGGAAGACAGGATAATAAAGAGACAGCCAGCCGTTCCGAGAACGATCCTTATCTATGTATGTAGGATGTTGGGTGTGCCCGATTTGCGAAAAACAGAACAGGTAAAAAGCAAAATCAAATGTAAGGTATTAGGTCACCAGGAACAGTAGAAGCTAGTTAATAAAAGGAAAGTAAAGAGGAAGAGAGAGTGAAGGTATCAGAGGAATGTAATTATGGGAGGCTAATAAAGGAAAGATAAAGAATACTCTCGAATGTATTGGGGAACTAGAAATTAATTGTAGAAGCGAAGGGGCAAAAGGGAGCGAAGTGAGAGCAGAGTGATATGATTGTAGGAGGTTCTAACAAGCAGAGGAGGTAATAAGAAAGGTAAAAATAGTGAAAAGGTAAAGAACAGTGGCGTAGCGTGGTCTAACTCCAAGTGTAGGGCGGACACTAATTTCTATCACAATATCTATCTAATAAGAATACAATAATTATTTAAAGTCAATATTTAAGGGTATTTGAGTGGAATTTTTGAGTGTATGGCCGCCATACACGCCCTACATGGACGCTACGCCACTGGAGGGGAGGGGGGGATTATGAATATAAGAGGAGATGAGATGGAGGTATTAGGGAAGTAGAAGTATGGAGGTGTTATGAAAATGGAAATGGATAGGAGAAGGGTTTAAGGAAATGGTGGACGTGCAAATATTACTGACTAGGGTGGTAATGGTAAAACATACCGTCGGAATAAAATATACTCCTGTGCATTTCGAGAAGGGGCAGGATAGGTGAAACACCACATTCCCTTCAGAGTTCGAGTATACAGGATGACATCAAGAAAGTCAAGCAACGTATCACGAAGAAAGTTAATTAAAACAACTTTGGGTAGGGCGTGTGAATGGAGATGTGACTGATTCTGTTTGATTCTAATGAAAATAAGGGTAATAGAAAGTAAAAATTGGACCGATTGCAATACTTCCCCCTTACATAGTAGGTACGTATTGTATAGCTCCGCTATACTTATGTGTGGTAAATATAATATAGAGAGTAAAAAGTAACGCAGTATAATAAAAAATGATAGATAGGGAGGGAGTGTAAGAAAGAGGGAGAGAAAAACGGAGAGAGTAAGTGAGAGAGAAGAAAGAGAGAGAGAGAGAGGAAAGAGGGAGAGGGCAAGAAAGAAAAGGAAAGAGAAGAGGGAGGAAAAGAACTATAATTATTATTTTCACTAGGAAAGAGGGAGAGGGCAAGAAAGAAAAGGAAAGAGAAGAGGGAGGAAAAGAACTATAATTATTATTTTCACTGGTATAATAATAGAGAAGGAGAAAGAATTATTACAGGTAGAAGTTTGCTAAGAACTGTTAAAGTAAGGTAACTGCTCTGCTGGTAGAGAAAAAAAAATTGTAAATTTATTTCCTTGGATTTTTTAAAGTAAAAATTAAGACACGTGGCTTTATTTTTCTGGAAGGGAAAAATGAGGAAAAATAAGTAGGTAAGTAGGTTCTTACTTATGCAAAGGTACCTACATAACAAAAATAAGAGCATTGGTCAGTTTTATTTTATGAAATGGAACCACCTATTGATTAACTGAACTGTAAAACTTATTCAGAAAGAAGGCCTCTGTAGTAAGTAGCCTACAGAGACGCTATCAGCCCAAAAACCCATTTTGAGTGAATTTCCTTTGGAATGATGAGATTCTTTTCCAAATCTAATCATAATGGAGCTTATGTACCTACGAGTATTACAAACAAACTAAAAACAAACAAACATACAAACAAACTAAGCTAAATGAAAAATCGTCAAGAAACTTGGAACTCAGTTTCTTCGTTCACCTATCCCCCCCTCCCTCCGCGCCTGCACGGAAAAGAAATGTTACAAAATGTAGTTCAAGTTATGCATGGAGTAGAACATGGAAAACAACTTTCTGCCACGCCGAATAATAACCCGTACGTTACTATACATACAACCGAAAATACTTTCCACTCTAATTTCTTTCATAGAACTTCTCACCCTTTGCAGTGGTGTGGCGTTCATGTGCGTAATTTTAAAACTAAGCTAAATGAAAAATCGTCAAGAAACTTGGAACTCAGTTCCTTCGTTCACCTATCCCCCCCTCCCTCCGCGCCTGCACGGAAAAATGTTACAAAATGTAGTTCAAGTTATGCATGGAGTAGAACATGGAAAACAACTTTCTGCCACGCCGAATAATAACCCGTACGTTACTATACCTAACATACAACCGAAAATACTTTCCACTCTAATTTCTTTCATAGAACTTCTCACCCTTTGCAGTGGTGTGGCGTTCATGTGCGTAATTTTTACGGATTATTTGCACGGGAAAAAGTAAAAATTGTCCCGCCATTTAGAATAGGTACCCAATTTAGATGTCTTTTGTTATTTGTTCCCTAAATTCTATGACTTGACGACTTGGATTCGAACCACTAACCTCCAGATCCGCAGTCCACCGCGTTGAGAACTACACCACTGGGATAGCATTCACTGCGTTGTCAATATTAAACTTGATTTGTTGGTAGGTAGCTAGGTATACTGTTAATGGGTAGATAACTAGGTACATATTAGATACCAGTACAAATTACTGCATACTACTCATTAAATCTGTACCCCTATCTTATTGCTAGGACCGAAATTCTGGGAGCGATAAGAATAAGAGGCAAAGTTGAGAGTAAGAAGTAAAGGAACATTATCTGTGGAGTAAGTTCACTCCAAATTCTTACCCTCAAGTCTCAAGTGCTTAGAAAATGAAGACCCCTCGGGAAAAAAGATGGGAGTCCAATTTTCAAAAAAAAATGAGTTAGATACGTTATATGGTACTTCCCCCCCAAAACTATCGATTTTTGAAGTCAGAAATGCGAAAAACAATGAGGGTACAGAGCTAGAACGATTTGAAAATATCATACACACGGAAAGAAAGATGAATGTCGCAGAGTCACAGCAAGAAAGATGAGAGTCCAAGATCCCAGTTTCCACGTGATTTCAGCTTTCTCTGTTGTTTTAACTTGTCGGTTCTAATTTCAGTTGTAATTAGTGCGTGCCAAAAGTCAGTTCTACGGCTACGGGCGGTTTGTGGTAATATTATTAAAATAATTTAATATTATTCAATGCTTAAGGTAGGAAAAACCACATACCTACTTTGTTTTTTCATTTTTTATAAGTTTTAACAGCAAAAAAGATGAATGTCCAGTTTCACCCCTGGACTCTCATCTTTATTGATGTTTTAGGTATACTTGGGTTTGATTTTTTTTTCTTTTCTGAGCACGTACTATCATAAATAATAAACTAATATACCTACCTAGTTACCTAGCATGTCTACATGTATAGGTACAGAGGTAGACCAAAGTGGAATTTTTTCACCTGCTTATTTAGGATAAACAAAACTAGGCTATAAGTCTTGACTTTATTCTTTTAGTTACCGACAAAGTTGCATTGGTTCAAATTAGAAACAAGCAATAGGCATCAAGCAACACTACCCTGTATTATGAAATCTGGAAAGGACTAAAGTAAAAACAGCAACAAATTACATAAATACCTATATACCTAGGAGAAGATATGTACATAAATATATACCTAATAGGAGAAGATGTGTACATAGAGAGGGAATTAGAAACAATTATACCATACCTAAACTAAGGGAGATTTTTTTTTTTTTACACATATTCACGGGAATAAATCCCATTTTTACATTTTTATTTATTGGAAAAAAATACAATAAAATACAAAAAAAAAAAATATTAGAGATTAAAAAGAAATTAATACCTATAGGGTAGAAACAACCAAGGAAATCCAACATTTTTCTTCCCAGCACAATCTGGAAACTCCCCTACCGGATAGAACATACACTTCTAGCTATCTAGGTTGATACCTTAGGGACATTTTCCAACAGAAAGAAATATCTATGACACCTCTAAGAGAAGGGTTTTATCTTATTTATGTATGCCATTGGATATACACCTACATAATGTAGCTTGGCGTAACGTTTACCTTTATATGTAGCCTGCCCTAAAAGAAATGCAACATAGATAAATCTTAACACATGATAACATAGAAAAGAACTAGTGGTTGACCCGTCCTTTGTACGGGATCAGCGTGGCATAAGAGTCATAACTTTGAGGTGCTGCCATTTTGAATCGGGACTTTAGAATAGGTACCCAATTTAGATGTCTTTTGTTATTTGTTCCCTAAATTCTATGACTTGACGACTGGGATTGGAACCACCAACCTCCAGGTCCACAGTCCACCGCCTAGAGAACTACACCACTGGGATAACATTCACTGCGTTGTCAATATTAAATTTGATTTGTTGGTAGGTAGCTAGGTATACTGTTAATGGGTAGATAACTAGGTACATATTACGAGTAGATACCAGTACAAATTACTACATACTACCCATTACATCTGTACCCCTGTCTTATTGCTAGGACCGAAATTCTGGGAGCGATAAGAATAAGAGGCAAAGTTAAGAGAAAGAAGTAAAGGAACATTATCTGTGGAGTAAGTTCACTCCAAATTCTTACCCTAAGTCTCAAGTGCTTAGAAAATACGAAAGATTTTCACTTTTCAGAGGGAGAAATATTTTGGAGAGGTCTTGAAGATAATTTTCATGCAGGTGTTGCCTTTGCTAGTTGATACCTTTTTCCTTTTACCTTTTCTTCTTCTTCTTCCTTCTTGTTCTTCACCTTCTATCTACCTCATTTTCTTTTTTCTTTCTTCTATTCCTCCTCTTTCTTCTTTCTAACTATCACTTCTCCACATGCCTGATAGGTACCTCTCTTTTTCATTTCTCTTCCTCCTCCTCCTCCTCCTCCTCCTCCTCCTCCTCCTCCTTCTCCTCGGGTACGGAGTCTTTTCTTTTTTTTTAGGTTTGGGTTCATGATGTGATTTATTCAGTCAACGCCCTCAACTTTAACCTTATGGAGAGAACTTAAACGACTTCCGTTTCCGACTCTTCCGTATAAATACCTTTCTCCTTCCTTTATCTTCTTCTTGCTC
>NW_007378489.1:88278-100176 GCF_000475195.1 Diaphorina citri
TATGGGAAATTGGAAGTGACTTAATAGAAATCATGGCAAGGACATAAGGTAAAACCGGCACAAATTACTATATTACTATACCCTAGGAGAAAGATAATGGTACATAATATTATACCTAATTAGAAGAAAAGGATGGTGTACATAGAGAGGGAATTAGAACAAATTATATACCCATACCTAAACTAAGGGGAGATTTTTTTTTTTTTTACACATATCCACGGGAATAAAATCCCCATTTTTACATTTTTAATTTTATTGGAAAAAATACAATACAATAAATACAAAAAAAAAATATTAGAGATAAAAAAGAAATTAATACCTATAGGGTAGAAAACAACCAAGGAAATCAACATTTTCTCTCCCAGCAACAATTCTGGAAACTCCCTACCGGATAGGAACCATACACTTCTAGCTATCCTAGGTTTGATACCTTTCAGGGACATTTTTTCCAAACAGGAAAGAAATATCTATGACACCTCTAAGAGAAGGGTTTTATCTTTATTTAAGTTGCCATTGGAATATACACTACATAATTGTAGCTTGGGCGTAACGTTTACTTTATTATTGTAAGCCTGCCCTAAAAAAAATGCAAACATAGATAAATTTTAACACATGATAACATAGAAAGAGAACTAGTGGTTGACCCGTCCTTTGTACGGGATCAGCGTGCCATAAGAGGTCCATAACTTTAGAAGTGCTTGCCATGTTTGAATCGGGATGGAATATATGACAAATTTAAATAGCCTATGTTCACCCTCAGTACTCTCTCACAACAACCAAAAAAATTTCATCAAAATCGGGTCAAGCCCGTTTTTTCGTGAAAAGGAGAACAACAAAAAGGTCCATCAGGAGTAACAGCGCCGTAACAGACAGGACATACGATATACATGTACGTGTTTCTGTGTATGCAATATGCAACAATTTAGTCGAATTTCGCGTCATTTTCATAGTATAACTTCTCTCTGTTTCTTATTTTCAAAAAATGTTATATCTTTTTCTACGTTTCCATTGAATATTAAAAAGGTTCTCTAATTTTATTTATTAAGATAGTAGGTATATCACATAATGCAAAGGTATCTGTTTTGGCGTGAGAAAAAATAGAACATGGAAAGCTGGGCGTAACATAAATGCAACTTTTTCATGTACATAAATATGTATAACAAAAATTTGCTACAAATCAAATTGAAAATGACCAACTGGACCCCCGTGATGTTTATATGAGAGTAGTCCAGTAGAGATGTACGAGTATTTCCCTTTCGGAAAAGAAACGGTTCCGTTTTGGAAACTGAAGTGGCGCCTGTTCTGAAACACAGGAAAGCCATCGTACAACCCTGATCTATTACATCCACGTCTATATCGAGGAATGCAATAATTTGGTCAGAAAATTTCCGCCCCGACTGGAATTCAAACCCAGCACCTCCAGATTGAGAGTTCTGCTTCTAACAACTCGGTCACAGATTTTATACTCTTTGCATTTATTTCTAGCTGTTCTGGATTTACTCGTTCACCCTGTATGTTGTCCAGGTATCCACAAGGTATAATTATTTACATTAGAGTTGTACCTGAATTATTTCCACCTTACAGAATACCCACACACCAGTACACGTTTTACACTGAGATTGTCACCGCTATTACTGCATTACCTACCTGTTTGTACTACTGCGACTAACTCTACTGCAATGGCGTGATTTACCTACCTGTATAGTGGTGTAGTGGACTTGGGATCTGGAGGCTGGTGGTTCGAGCTTGAGTCGAGACAAAATTTACTGAGATTTGAGGTGTATTCGGAGAATGAATGGCATTTTGGACAATTCTTAATACATCCATGCTCAACAGATTGGACGTTTATTTATTTCCATATAGGTAATAGTGTCCAATGTCTAATATAATTATATCCTAGTGCAGCCCTAAATTTTTTTCTTTATTTTTCCTTAGTTTCGTGAATTTTAACTACCTGCCTCGGTGGTGTAGTGGTCAAGGCGCTCGCCTAGTAAACAGGAGGGCGTGGGTTCAATCCCAACCGAGGTATGGAATTTTATCTGAGTCAAGACAAAATTTACTGAGATTTGAGTTGTATTCGGAGAATGGCATGTTTGACAATCTTTAATACATCCATGCTCAACAGATTAGACGTTTATTTATTTCCATATAGGTAACAGTGTCCAATGTCTAATATATCCTAGTGCAGCCCTAAAATTTTTCTTTATTTTTCCTTAGTTTCGTGAATTTTAACTACCTTAATAAGGTCATGAATTTCTCGCAGATTCGTACACCTAAGCTTCAAAATGGACTTTTTGTGTATTTTATACATTACTCCATGTTCTACTTCTGATGCGATAGAGTCAACCTGTTTCTAAATAGATCTGATGACGATTTCTGATGCGATAGAGGATAGAGTCAACATCTTCCCCTGTTGATCTGATGATGATAACCTGAGTGGTATCGAAACGTCAAGGTAATTATCTCCCCAGTGGATTGGAACATATTTTCAGCTCCAGCTTCCCGGTGCAAATATTTCAATATTTTCCTGTACTGTCCTAATTTACTGAGGAAACAGGAGAGAGATATATGGAGAAATAGAGAGACCGTAAGAGAGAGGGATAGTGGAAAAACGGAAAAGAGAGAAACCGATCTCCCCAGTGGATTGGAACATATTTTCAGCTCCAGCTTCCCGGTGCAAATATTTCAACATTTTCCTGTAGGTACTGTCTGTCCTAGTTTACTGAGGAAACAGGAGAGAGATATATGGAGAAATAGAGAGACCGTAAGAGAGAGGGATAGTGGAAAAACGGAAAAGAGAGAAACCAGATAAAGAGAGAGAAATGAAAAAAAAAAATCTGGTGTGAACATAACACGGCTTTTCTTATCCTATTGAATGATGCTCATTTTGGGTGTTCCTGTTCTTATACCCTAACTTTTACAATATCTCTAACCGTTTAGTCGGTATAGCTGAAAACTGCCAAAAAACGGTCGAAAACTGCCAAAAAGCGGTCAAAATATTGCCAACCGCAGCACCTATCTCAACAAAACTTTTTTAGTTGCATCCTTGTCATATTTGTGAACTCTCTCTCTCAGGTTACAATCTGGCGATTGGTTGGCAGCAGCAGTTTAGTTCTTCTCCTCCATTCATTCCGATTTTGAGCTAGTCGCAGAGAATTAAAAAAAATATCTGGTGTGAACATCACACGGCTTTTCTTATCCTATTGAATGATGCTCATTTTGGGTGTTCCTGTTCTTATACCCTAACTTTTACAATATCTCTAACCGTTTAGTCGGTATAGCTGAAAACTGCCAAAAAACGGTCGAAAACTGCCAAAAAGCGGTCAAAATATTGCCAACCGCAGCACCTATCTCAACAAAACTTTTTTAGTTGCATCCTTGTCATATTTGTGAACTCTCTCAGGTTACAATCTGGCGATTGGTTGGCAGCAGCAGTTTAGTTCTTCTCCTCCATTCATTCCGATTTTGAGCTAGTCGCTTCAGCTCCATGTAGTTCTGGCATCCCATATCGGTCTCCACATCTCTAATGTACTCTTTCCTGGGTCTCCCGCGTTGAACTACATACCAAATTTCAAGTCTCTAGCTCATAACGTTGTAACTAGACATTTGCTGTCTCTATCTCATTTCCTAAAGATTTTGACATTCATTAGAACATGACACTGTAATCATGACTGTATACAATATACATAGTAGGTATACATAAGACTACTATATTATAGGTAGTGATGTGTATAATGTATGTATCAGATTGTAGATACCTATACTTCACCATCGACCCAATTATTCAAACCCCATTTCTATTATCTGTCTTTCTCTTTCTGTCTCGTCTCTATTAGTCCATCCCGTCTTGTGTATATAATGTATGTATCAGATTGTAGATAATACCTACTTCACCATCGACCCAATTATTCAAACCCCATTTCTATTATCTGTCTTTCTCTTTCTGTCTCGTCTCTATTAGTCCATCCCGTCTTCTCTCTCTCTCTTTCTATTTTCTCTATATCTGTCTCTCTCTATTTTCGCTACTTCTCTTTCTTCTCTCACCTCCTCTATCTTCATCACTCTTTTCTCTCGATCATTCTCTGTTTTTTTACTTTCCCTCTGATATTGGGAGGGAGAGGAGGGGAGGAAGTAAAGTTAGAAAACCAGGGGGAGAAAATGAAAGAGGGGGTAGGAAGGGGAGGAAAAGGAGAGATAATATGAGCGAGGGTGTAAAGTTTGAAGACCAGGGGAGTAGTAAAAATAGGGAAGGAAGAAGAAGGGGAAAGAAAGGGACCAGAAGAACGGGGGAGATATAAATAGTTAGGGAAGAATAGGGAGGTATAATTGTATGGGAGAGGGAGGAAAGGGAAATATTAGTCTCCCTCTATTGAGTTTTTGTGCGTTTGTGTGTGTTTATTTGGGACATTTTGCAGTTTTCATATTGAACTCTGAATTATTTTCATCCTAAGCACCACCCACAAAAGTGTGCCAGGATTATTTTCATCTAACCGTCCCAAAGTCACAAGATCTAGTCTCACCAGTGTGGTCTGTTCCAAGAACCATGCCGCACTCAGAAAATACGTCGCGTCGTCAATTTTGAAAATATTCGCCAAATTTTGAAGAGACCTCCACAGTTACCAGCTTCCTCTATCAAACCTCTTTATAAAGAGTGAAATAAAACCTCCCTTGGTTCGTTCAACTATTTACAGTTAGCAAGGTTAAACTCCCCTAAGGACAGACTATTGGATATATTTCCCCTGTCCACCTCTATTGAGAGATGATAAATTTTCTCTGTGGGTTGGCAATGGTCCAGTCATAGGAAATGATTACACTGGGAATGATGTTCAGGGTACAACGTGGTAAAATAATATATTGAACAGCAAATAAGGGCTTTTTTACTTTTTTTAACTTCCTATTAATTTTGAATAAGATATCTATCTCTCTCTCTCTCTCTCTCTCTCTCTCTCTCTCATCAAAGAGTGAAAAAAAACCTCCCTTGGTTCGCTCAACTATTTACAGTTAGCAAGCTTAAACTCCCCTAAGGACAGACTATTGGATATATTTCCCCTGTCCACGTCTTTGACATCTAAACTCATCATTACTATGCAGTACCACATTTCAGCTATCTCCTCCTTTCTAACAAATGACTTCCAATTTCTTTTAATAGTTTTCGCTCGAACTTTGGCGAAAAATAGAAAGAAGGAAAAATGTTCTTTATTTTCTCCTCCAGTATTATTGTACAGACGAGAGAAGTTTTGGAAACTTTCCCAAACAGTACGTCCAAAGTATACTCTTGTATAGCGTACGATAAACGATAAGTACCTACAGTAGAAGCTTTAAGCACAGGAGGTAGGTACCTACCTATATCCGGCAAAAACGTTCAAATAATGTAAAAACAAGCCAAGTGCTCATTTAATTACTTTCCTTACTGTAGGAAAAAGCCGGCTCTCAAAATCGCACAAGAACACACAGATGGCAAGTTTGTTCTCTCTCTCTCTTCTAATGCCAATGTAAGGAAACTGTCATAAGGATCTAATAAAAAATAATTCATCCAATCTCTTTTCCTTCAATCCTCTTACATCATCATCTTCTCCTTCAGCACCTCTTCTCCCTTCTCCTATTGGTATACTGCTGCCTGCTGGTTACTGGTACACAGGCCAGAATCTAGTGGATATTTGATTATCTTGAAATTTAGAAGAGTTTTAGCACATCCACTAAACTAAACCTCCACAACTCTACCTTTACTCCTCTCTCTCTCTCTCTCCCTCTCATCATTCTTCTGAAACTTGAAATACAAAGAGAATAATAAATATAAGTAGAAAAGTTCGAAAGGTTACGATAGAGAGAGAGAGCTAGGGGGAGAGAGAGAGAGAGAGAGATAGAGAGAGAGATAGAGAGAGAGAGAGAGAGAGAGAGAGAGAGAGATAGGCTTAGCTTGAGGGTACGAATATAAATTGGAGAGTATATGGTTCCTATGTACCTATTTATTTATTCATATACCTATCTCTCTATTTTCCTATTATTGAAACATGAGCTTCAATCAACAGGATAGTGTGTAGTGTGATAAACAAGTTGTGAGACATCAGGATAATTACTAGATATGTAAAATATGATTCACAAGTTGTGAGACAACTGCATAAATACTAGATAGATAATAGATAAATGTACCTAAGCACAGTATCATCCACAAGCTCCGAGACTACAGGATGATTGTTAAGCAGCGTTTACAGTAATAATATAATTATGGCCATGCTATAATAAATGTGAGGATGAGGGGGAATTAGAAAAACTTAGTGGGAGAAAACACAAATAACTTCTGTCGTCGCCTAAGTACCTAAGCACAGTATCATCTACAAGCTCCGAGACTACAGGATGATTGTTAAGCAGCGTTTACAGTAATAATATGGCCATGCTATAATAAATGTGAGGATGAGGGGGAATTAGAAAAACTTAGTGGGAGAAAACACAAATAACTTCTGTCGTCGCCTAATCATAGTGTGGACGCTGCTTACACCGTCATAATTACGACGTTGATTTTCTAAGTCTATACCTTATCCATTTGAATATGGCAGCAAGGAGTCATCGACCCAAAATGAAAGAACCAATCAGAATGCGAGAACTCCTTGCATTAATCCTAATTCGAGGTAAAATCGTGGAGAAGGGAGAAGATTTTAGAAAAACTATTGCAAACTCAAAAGAGCTGTTCTCAGTGTCGGTAATTTAAAGAACTTGAAGTACCTATTTGTATATGTAGGTATGCATTATTTAAATTTAAAAATAAAAATTTAAACTAGGTGTTAAAGAATATAGTTTAATTGAAGAATTCTTTAAATTTAGAAAAACATTTAAAGTATCCTTTAAGTTTAATAAAACATTTAAAGTATTCTTTAAGTTTATTAATTATATCAACATAACAAACAATACCATAAAAACACACTACCCTCACGTCACGTGAGGATAGTGTGTTTCTACCTTAGTATCCATCACTAGTGAAATATCATATTGGTAGGTATCTATCACTATTGACAGATGATATAAATTTAATAGAAAACCCTGTCTGTTTGTTTTTCCAACCTGATCTTTCTTCTTCTCTAATGTTTTCTTTACTCCTTCTAGTAGTTTTTCTCGCTTATTCCAAGAGGTGTGGATAGAGGAAGGAAAGAGAATAACCGGAGAAGAAGGAAAGGAAAGAGGAGAAGTAAACGCTTATTCCTATTCCTTCATCAATATTGACTGTTTTCACTGCTGTTCCCCTTATTCCTATTCCTTCATCAATATTGACTGTTTTCACTGCTGTTCTGCCTCTATTCCTATTCCTTCATCAATATTGACTGTTTTCACTGATCCTAATTGCCTTTTTCCACCCAACTCCTCAACTAGGGAGGTACCCAAGGGACGGATGTAGGTACTCGGATGTGAGAGAAAACTGCCCCAAATAGGCCTTCTCAATATTCCGGGCCTGATATTTAATAGTAGGCCCCGGGTGTATGAAATGTGTTTCAACTCCATGAGAAGAGAGGGAGAGAGAGAGAAAGAGAGGAGAGAGAGAGGAGGGAGAAAGAGAGAGGAAGAGAGAGAGGGAGAGAGGAGGGGGAGAGAGGAGGGGAAGAGAGAGAGAGAGGAGGGAGGGGAGAAGTGAGAGAGGGAGATAAAGTTGGAAACTTGTAGTGGGTGTTAGAATGTTTCGTAAAATAAGCATAGGCTAAAGGTATAGCTAGGTTTATGTTTAGAAAAAACTCAGTGTAAAAAAATAGTAGATAGGTAATAAAAATAGTTTGCTCTTTGCGCCTTCTGTGGTCGCTATTAAACTTGTGACATGTGTGCTCCTAGCCTAGGATTTTGCAAATATACCTATAGACACCTACCTATTCTTGTTCAGAACTAAATTTTTGAAAATACCTACCCGTACATTTGCCAAAATACGAAATAGGTATACATAGGTCTCAATAAACTAGGACTATAGACACCGACCTATTCTTGTTCAGAACTAAATTTTTGAAAATACCTACCCGTACATTTGCCAAAATACGAAATAGGTATACATAGGTCTCAATAAAATGAACTCTTTTTAGCTTTTCCAATGTAGGTACTGTCTTGACTAGTCTTGAGCATAGTAAAATGCTCATCACAATATTGTCTTTTACATTAAAATCAAGTATCTCTACCTATAACTACATAGAGTACATAGGTACTAAAAACTAAGAGATTTTTTTTTTTTTTTTTTTTTTTTTTTTTTGGAAAACGTCTTAAATATAATTATTGAAAGTCTTCTATTTTTTTTTTTTTTTTTTTTTTTGGTAAAGCGCTTAAATATAATTATTGAAATGGCTCTATTTGTTACAGGTAAAATAAAATTGTACATAATCAAAATAACATCAGAAGAAAAGAAAGGATGAAGAAAACTCATTTCGAGGTGAATTATTTTGAATGAAGCCTAAAAAATAAAAAAATCTGGTGTGAACATCACACGACTTTCCTTATCCTATTGAATGATGCTTATTTGGGTGTTCTTTTACCCTAATCTCTCGATTCACTTACAAACATTATGTTGTACATTAAATTTGTTTATATCCACCTATAGGTATATATGTAGTATGTACACATAGCTAAGTAATATTATTACTTGATGGAAGTTGAAGTACAATAAATGAAATTTATCCTGCTGTAAATTGCACACACGTACCGTAAAGAGGAGGAGGGGTATGAGAATAACATAGAAGGAGAGACAAGGAAAGACGTATAGAGGGGAAAACGAGAGGGAGAGAGAAGGAGAAGGGTTATATCTTGTAATAAAAACGGTCTAAATCTGTCCAAAATCGGTCAAAATACCGCCAAGTGCAGCAACCATCTCATCCAAACGTTTTATGTTGCATCCTAATCACATTTGACACGGTCAAAATACCGCCAAGTGCAGCAACCATCTCATCCAAACGTTTTATGTTGCATCCTAATCACATTTGACAGCTATATACCAAATTTCAAGTCTCTAGCTCTTACCGTTCTCGAGATATTTTGTTTACAGACAGACAGATTTGAAATGCTAAACAGCTAACGTGAGTGAGAGAGAGAGAGCATAGAGTAATTACAGAAGGAGAGAGAATTAAAAGAGAGAAAGATAGAGGGCGGAAGAAAATAGAAGAGAGAGAGAGAGAGATAAAGAGAGAAGCAGACGGAGAGAGAGAGAACGATAGCGGGTGAAAGGAAATAAGAGAGAGAGAGAGAGTAAACATGTCGACAGTTGACTCTGGATTTCTCATGTTGATGAAAAAAAAAATACACATTTGTGAGTGAGAGGGAGATAATAGTATGCGGGTGTGAGAGTGACAGAGACGGAGAATATGTGTGAGTAGTGATAGGAGAGAGAGAGAGAGAAGTGCAGGGGTTAGAGTGCTAACAGAGGGAGACAGAGAATGTGTTTGAATGAGTATAGTGTCTGGCGAGGGAGAGAGAGAGAGAGAGAGATAGGCTTAGGATTAGATAGAAAGAGACGGATAGCATTCAAAAGTTATCGCGTAACAAAATCAACAAATCATATACACACTAGAGTTTTTTCTTTTTCCGTTGTAAATGAGGAGTTCTATGAAAGAAGAACCCTTTTCTTTAACTGTTCTTTTGAAAAATGACTTCCTCAAAAGTTTTATTGGGTTACTTTCTCTTGTTGACTATGAGTAAATGGAAAGCAAAGTCTGTCTCTCTTTCTCTCTATTTTCTTCTTTTCTGTAACTGCTAATGTCTTATCGTCCCGAATACGAAGGGAAAAATAGAAGGATGACATCAGGATAGGAAAAGTCAGCCGTTTCACACGGACCAATGGCTGAAACTTTGGATTTAGGCTCTAGGGACCACAAAATGTGTTTTGCCACTAAAATCTGACCATCGAAAATTTGACCCGATTACATTACTTTCCTTCCTATAGGATAAGGAAAATAAAAATGAACTTCTAAAGCTATCTACTACGAATAGTTAGGTATATTGAGTAAAACAAACTCCATAGCGTGCGGTAGGTATGTATATCTTCACCTTTATTTTGGAAAAACTTCACAACTTACTTCTTAATCTGAGGATAAAATCAATTAAACTCTACTTCTTAAACTTTCCTCAGGCTGAATGAAGTTTGAGTTGCTCATAGAATTTCATTAGGAAAATTGTTTTCCATGTGAAGAAACTATTGTGACGTGAGAAGCTCAGGGATGGCTTAGAAAAGCTTTGGTTGATCAGATGATCAGTGAAGTTCAGTGGATCAGTTGAGAAATGGTGGAATTCGATGCAATTGTATGAACGCCTTAAATACAAGTGTATGCAACGTGCAACATTACCTTCCACCGCGGCTGTTCTACTACCTAACAAACCTCTTCTGGGCTTTCAACATAGCAACGAGTGTCCATGATAAAGTAAGTCTAATTAACCTAAACCAGGGGTTTCCAACTAGCGGCCCACGGGCCACATGTGGCCCGCGAAGCTCTTGATTTGTACAAACTTGTCTAAATGTAAAAAATTAGGAGAATACTTTTTGAAAATTTCGCCTGCGCCGCTAAAAATTCGATCGGATTGCATTTCTGAAAAGTTGTGGGGGGGGAGGGGTTCCCCTATGTACATATGTGGCCCGAGAAGTACTTCCCAATGTAGCATGTGGCCCGCATACACATGGAAGTTGGAAACCCCTGTCCTAGACATATACCTAGGAACACTGGATTTGGGAATTACATACAGACCTTTGTTACCCCAGTTACGTACCTATTTTATGAAAAGCTAAAAATACGAAAGAAGTCTTGTATGAATCTATCCCGCAGGGTCGAAGTTTTTTCGGCTCTGTGCTTGGAGTTCGGGGTACACTCGCAGCCTAGTGAGGACAATTGAGTAGCGACCAGTGGCTGCATTACCATTGTAAAAAGATTAATGATATGAGTAGATGAGCATTAATAGTACAGGAGGCACTTAGTAATGCTGTGGTACCCACTAAAGTTGTGAAGAAGTTCTCTGCTTTACCACAAAGAATTCATGATAAAAAGTATGTATGTATAAATCAAGTAGGTATAGGGTAAGTGTACCATTCATTCGCCCACCTAAAAAACGTACCATTTATTGGCCCACCTGCCCACATTTATTTTTCTAATTTTTGTTTTTATGACTACAATTTTTGAATAGCACTGGTTCGATGGCAGTCTTTAAGCCCTTTCTTTTGATGAAATTGGATCTCGAAAAAGTTCGTCCAGTTCAGACTTATGTGGCGTATGGTACAGGTGGGCCAATAAATGGTACGTTTTTTAGGTAGACGAATGAATGGTACACTTACCCTACCTACTGGTTGTTTGTATCCATGCCTGTATAGGTACCTATCTAGGAGGTTGAAAAATAGAACCTAAATTAACATTGTAATTATTTTCTCCTGAACTTTCAGAGAGAAAGAGTGAAAGAGAGAGGGAAGGACTTGAAACGGGAAATAGAGAGAGAGAAATAGAGGGAGAAAGGAGAGAGAGAGAGAGAGAGAGAGAGAGAGAGAGAGAGAGATTAACTATTTCGTGATTTGTAATTTCCTATTTTTTCTTTTGTACAGAAGCCTGGAAGCAGGGGATAGAGATATGAGGAGGAGGAGGAGGAGGAGGAGAAGAGGTGTGGATAGAGGAAGGAAAGAGAATAACCGGAGAAGAAGGAAAGGAAAGAGGAGAGGAAGGAAAGAGGGGGGAAGAAAATTGAGGAGAGAGGAAAGAATAAAAGAGGAAAGAGGGGGAAGAAGGAATTGCACGCACGCAAGGTTCAATCAAATTCAGTAGGAGATAGACAACCTAAAGCTAAAGAAAATACCTTTTACATTAAACCTAAGACTTTTTTAGAATGAAAAGGAATAAAAAAAGGAAAAGAAGTAGAAATGATTATTATTATTATTATTATTATTATTATTATTATTATTATTATTAT
>NW_007378489.1:101130-108407 GCF_000475195.1 Diaphorina citri
AAAAAATGTAAAAAATTATTTAGTCATCTAGGTATACCTTATAGATATTATCTATTTACCTATCTACATTTTATTATTTTATTTTTAAAGAAATTTACATCAACTGTACCTTTTTTTTCTGGTCATGTAGGTATCTATATTCCTTAGCAGTACAGAGGCGCGGACTACCTACATAATATACGACCTGGTTGTTAAGTATTTTAATGTTATCGTAGCCAGCCTACTTAGCTTAGTTGGTAGTGCGTCTGCCTTGTAAGCGCTAGGCCGCGGGTTCGATTCCCGCCCGGGGCGGATTTTATCCTGGTGGGATAATGTTCGTTATCGGAACGGCTGGCTTTCTCCTATCCTGTCTTCCTTATCTCTTCGATTTCGGGACGATAGGACTATAGCACTTACAGTTCCCTCTGTCAAACCTCTTAAAAAAAAAAAAAAAATGTTATCGTAGCGTATGATGTGCGAGTATGACGGAGATGAAAAACCTCTGGTCATGCTACTTACTTACCTTTTTGTTCTGATGCTACTAAGTTAATTAATTAACAATACTATAAGTCAGCCTGTTCTCAAACTTTTTTTTTTTCTAGGCGGCCCAACAAATTTTCATTTGCGAACGCTCCGAGGCTTCTTACTACATATGTATATTTAATGTTTAGTGTGATCCTCCAGGGGACCGCAAACCCTAGTTTCGAAATCTCTGCTATAGAAAACTGTGTGATCGGGCCTTATTGGTTACACTTTCCGGGAATCGAACCATTTCATCGTTCAGATCTTAAGGCGAGTCCACACATTGTCGATCGATGTCGACTGAACTGTCCACACTGCCTCGATAACATAGATTCAGATCTTCGATCGATTATGTTTGGACATATATGTACATAGCTTGATACAAGTTTCTTATGTTCCATTCTCACTTTTAACGAGTTGTTTGATCAGACGAGTAACCTATACCTACTCGTAATAAATAATTTATTTCAATAAAATAAATTTGGACGAATAGGGGAAAAAATGCGCTTCTTTTCTAGAAAAAAAAGATCTTCCTTTTGAAGTATCGGCTCTCCTTTCCTTCCAAATCCTCAAATTTCTTCTACGTTTGCACGCTCAAATATTAAATTTTTCATAACGAAAGGAAAACAGACTAACAGACAAACAAACAGACTAACAGACAAACAAACAGACCTACAGACAAACAAACAGACCTACAGACAAATTCACAGACCTACAGACAAACAAACAGACTAACAGACAACCAAACAGACTAACAGACAAAGAAACAGACTAACAGACAAAGAAACAGACTAACAGACAAAGAAACAGACTAACAGACAAAGAAACAGACAAACTGAAAGATAAATCGTCGAGGGGAAAACTTAAAATTCACTTCGTTAATTCAACAACGTTAAACCTACTGGAATACGTATATTAGTGGATGTGACAATTTTACCTTCTTCTGAACGACACTTCTTGGTAATAATCCACTAAATCTACTAATCTACCCACTAGGCTAAATCTCAATAGACAATGAGAAGAAGAAAGAGAGAAGAAAAGACAAATAAAGAGAAGAAAGTCAAATGGAAGAGCGTAAACTAACATGACAATGAACAATGGATATAATGGACCTCCCCCCCTTCTCTCTATCTCTCTACCCTCTCTCTCTTCTTTCTTGGTTGAAAAGTTCAAGAATGCGAAGAACTTAGTTACATAGCAGAAAGAGAGAGAGAGAGAAGAGAACAAAAGACATAAAAGGTGATACGTTAACAAATTATATAACGGAAAGGAAAAAGTGAAAGTGAGAAAGAAAGAGAGGGAGGTAGAGAGAAAGAGGGAGGAATAGACTCTCTCTCTCTCCTCTCTCTCTCTTCTTTCTTGGTTGAAAAGTTCAAGAATGCGAAGAACTTAGTTACATAGCAGAAAGAGAGAGAGAGAGAGAGAGAGAGAGAGAGAGAGAGAGAGAGAGAGAGAGAGAGAAGAGAACAAAAGACATAAAAGATGATACGTTAACAAATTATATAACGGAAAGGAAAAAGTGAAAGTGAGAAAGAAAGAGAGGGAGGTAGAGAGAAAGAAGGAGGAAGAGAGAGTTAAATAAGGAGGAAGAGGGAGAGAGAGAGAGAGAGAGATAGGCAGGGAGATAATTTGGAGATACTTGAAGAAAATTAGAAGATATTAAGAGACAGAAGAAGTAAAACTTAATGAAGTACGTAAGATAAATTCTACAGGTTTGACAGAGGGAACTGTAAGGCCAGCCACACACTATGGGCATGCTACGGCACTATTGTAGCAGTTGTTTCATTGGTACAAAAGCACTAAATAAAAACGGCTGTGAAACACCACGGACCAACAATGGCTGAAACTTTGGATTTAGGCTCTAGGGACCTCAAAACGTGTTTTGACACTAAAAACTGACCATCGAAAATTTTCGATTACATTACTTTCCTTCCTATAGGATAAGGAAAGTAAAAAATGAACTTCTAAGGCTATCTACTACGAATAGTTAGGTAGATATATTGAGTAAAACAAACTCCATAGCGTGCGGTAGGTATGTATATCTTCACCTTTATTTTGGAAAAACTTCACAACTTACTTCTTAATCTGAGGATAAAATCAATTAAACTCTACTCCTTAAAGTTTCCTCACGTGAGAAGCTCAGGAATGGCGTTGGAAAGCTTTAGTTGATGACTTGAGAACTGGCACACTGGCAGAACTTGATATAATTGTATGAACGCCTTAAATACAAGTGTATGCAACGTGCAACATTACCTTCCACCGCGGCTGTTCTACTACCTCACAAACCTCTTCTGGGCTTTCAACATAGCAACGAGTGTTATCCTAGCGGCCCGCGGGTCACACGTGGCCCCCGAAGCTTTTTGGGATTTGTACAAACTTGCCTAAATGTAAAAAAATTAGGAGAATACTTTTTGAAAATTTCGCCTGCGGCGCTAAAAATTCGATCGGATTGCATTTCTGAAAAGTTGTGGGGGGACCATTGTAAAAAGATTAATGATATGAGTAGATGAGCATTAATAGTACAGGAGGCACTTATAGTAATGCTGTGATACCAACTAAAGTTGTGAAGAAGTTCTCAGCTTTACCACAAAGAATTCATGATAAAAAGTATGTATGTATAAATCAAGTAGGTATACACTCGTACCTGGTTGTTTGTATCCATGCCTGTATAGCTACCTATCTAGGAGGTTGAAAAATAGAACCTAAATTAACATTGTAATTATTTTCTCCTGAATTTTCAGAGAGAAAGAGTGAAAGAGAGCGGGAAGGACTTGAAATGGGAAATAGAGAGAGAGAAATAGAGGGAGAAAGGAGAGAGAGAGAGAGAGAAATAGAGGGAGAAAGGAGAGAGAGAGAGAGGAAGAGAGAAAGAGAGAGAGGAAGAGGGAGAAAGAGAGATTAACTATTTCGTGATTTGTAATTTCCTATTTTTTCTTTTGTACAGAAGCCTGGAAGCAGGGGATAGAGATTTGAGGAGGAGGAGGAGGAGGAGGAGGAGGAGAAGAGGTGTGGATAGAGGAAGGAAAGAGAATAACCGGAGGAGAAGGAAAGGAAAGAGGAGAAGTAAAGGATGAAAGAGGGGGAAGAAAATTGAGGAGAAAGGAAAGGATAAAAGAGGAAAGAGGAGGAAGAAGGAATTGCACGCACGCAAGGTTCAATCAAATTCAGTAGGAGATAGACAACCTAAGGCTAAAGAAAATACCTATGTACCTACCTACCTGCATATCTACCTAAATTTTATATTAAACTTACATAGACTTTTTTATAATGCGTTATACGAATATACGATAAACGATAAGTACCTACAGTAGAAGCTTTAAGTACAGGAGGTACCTACCTATATCCGGCAAAAACGTTCAAATAATGTAAAAACAGAAGCCAAGTGCTCATTTAATTACTTTCCTTACTGTAGGAAAAAGCCGGCTCTCAAAATCGCACAAGAACACACAGATGGCAAGTTTGTGAGGAATAGAGAGTTAGATAAGGAGGAAGAGGGAGAGAGAGAGAGAGATAGGCAGGGAGATAATTTGGAGATACTTGAAGAAAATTAGAAGATATTAAGAGATGAGTGACAGAGACAGAAGAAGTAAAACTTAATGAAGTACGTCAGATAAATTCTACAGGTTTGACAGAGGGAACTGTAAGGCCAGCCACACACTATCAGGTCTACCTCATTGTGTGTGTGTGCTCAAGCGGACCTGATCAAGTGTCTTATCGTACCGAAAACAAAGAGAAAAGGACATAATAGGAGAAAGCCCGCCGTTCCGAAAACGAACCTGACCTGTTTAGAATAAAGTTGACCTCGGGCGGGAATCGAACCTGTGACCTAACAATTGTAGTAGACACATCCACTAAAGAAAGAACTTTGAAACATTTGAAATGAGGGCATCAAGGGGGATAGTTTCATAATACGCAATCATTGCTGATTTTAAATAAACCAGGTTTATCAGATTAAAGCAAAAAGGAAAGGGGGGGGGAAACATGGGATAAAATAAAAAAAATATAGAAAGAGAGGCAAGGAAAGGAGAAGGAGGAGGAGATAGCTATTATTGCTGATTACTAAAATATCCAGATGATACGATAAGGAAGAAAAATATGGGATAGAAAAACGTGGAAGAAGAGAAAAAATAGGATAAAACAGTAAAATGAGAAGGAAGAAAATGGAGGATTTTAAAAAAGTGCACCACAATTCAAATGAGTAATGGCCTCATTATAAAAGTAATAAATATACCTACCTTGTCTCATAATCTCATCTTGTAGGTGCTTAATATAAATTTGAATTTATACCTAATAAAACACTCTGATAATAATAACAACGCATAGTAGGGAGTTTTATAAAGTCAGAACAAGTTTTTTTTTATAAAGTTTGCCTCATCTACAGGGTGGCAGTTGAAAATGAAAAGCCTAGTTAGCGCGTCTGCCTTGTAAGCGCTAGTTCGTGGGTTCGATTCCCGCCGAGGGCAGATTTCATCCTACACAGGTAAGGTTCGTTCTCGGAACGGTATGACCTTAGCAGAGTTAGCCGTTACAGTTCCCTCTATAGAAAAAAAGTTAGAAATTCTGTAACAAGTTTTTAGAACTTTTCCAGTCCCGGTAGTGCGGGAGGCGGCTAGGGGCTTTGGACTTATAACCGAGGGGACTTGGGTTCGACTTCGAATCCTATGAGCGACATAAAATAATTGACAAACAAACAGACTAATAGACAAACAAACAGACTAACCGACAAACAAACAGACTAACAGACAAACAAAACAACTAACAGACAAAGAAACAGACAAACTGAAAGATAAATGGTCAAGGGGAAAACTTAAAACTCACTTCGTTAATTCAACAACGTTAAACCTAGGAATACCTACTGGAATACGTATTAGTGGATGTGACAAATTTACCTTCTTCTGAACGACACTTCTTGGTAATAATCCACTAAATCTACTAATCTACCCGCCAGGCTAAATTTGAAGAGACAATGAGAAGAAGAAAGAGAGAAGAAAAGACAAATAAGGAGAAGAAAGTCAAATGGAAGAGCGTAAACTAACATGACAATGAACAATGGATATAATGGACCCCCCCCTTCTCTCTCTCTCCCTCTCTCTCTCTCCTCTCTCGGTTGAAAAGTTCAAGAATGCGAAGAACTTAGTTACATAGCAGAAAGAGAGAAAGAGAGAGAGAGAAGAGAACAAAAGACATAAAAGATGATACGTTAACAAATTATATAACGGAAAGGAAATTTGTAAATTTGATTTCAAACGAACTAGCCTTTATTCCTAAACCGAATTCGTCTCCAAGTTTCTGGAGTAAAAATCGCCAAATTTGCACCCAAAATGTTGTAAATTTGATTTCAAACGAACTAGCCTTTATACCTAAACCGAATTTGTCTCCAAGTTTATCTGGAGTAAAAATCGCCAAATTTGTACCCAAAATTGTGCGGGGCTAGTCGGTAAGTAGGTGCCTATTCAGTATTCAGTGATTCACATAGAAAACAAATGCACAAAACAATATTTATTCATCGCATGGGGAAACATTACAGCAGACATATACCCTTGTACTTTGTACCCATAGTTGATATTAACAACCAAACTAAATTCCCAGAGGTACCTATTTTGTGCACAACCTACTACTGATATTAAAAAACATTACCTAGGTACAACAAAAAAATGTGAATCATGAATGAAATGTAGTACAGAGAGGAGTAAGTATTAGGTACCTATTCAGTATTCAGTGATTCACATGGAAAACAAATGCACAAAACAATATTTATTCATCGCATGGGGAAACATTACAGCAGACATACCCTTGTTATACTTTGTACCCATAGTTGATATTAACAACCAAACTAAATTCCCAGAGGTGCATTGTGCACAACCTACTACTGATATTAAAAAACATTACCTAGGTACAACAAAAAAATGTGAATCATGAATGAAATGTAGTAGAGAGAGGATAGAGAAGGAGGAGGAGAAATAAAACAAGAAGGAAGAGGAGGAGGAGAAGACGTAGGGGTTAGGAGGAGAAAGTGCAGAAGTAGAAGAGAACAAGAAGGAGGTGACACTGTATAAATAACATAAAAGGATGATAGGGTAGTAAAAATGCAAATGTTCTGTGTTTTTACACCATACTTCCAGCTTCCTCAGTCTCCTCCTCCTTCTTCTTCTTCTCCTCCTCCTCCTCCTCCTCCTCCTCTTCCGCTCATACCCTCTCCATCAGCCTAATACCTACCTATCTAATCGAAGGATGTGAATTCCATGTTTTAATTAGACGAAGTCTGTTTGTTTCAACTAAGTGAGGTAGGTAATTTGGCAATTACCTACCTCACTGGCGTGAGCTCTTCCATCCAACCAAACAGACAAACTAAATGCAAGATGGTCGAGACATTCCTTCACTATTTAATATGTAAAATGTATCTATGTGGTATATACGAGTATGTGATATGCGATAAAGCCTGTAATTATTACCTATGTGTTATGTAGGTATATATGCTACAGATATTAAGCTTTTATAATATCATTATTCTAGCGCTTTTAGTACGATTATGTACACTGTACCTACTACATCCATGTAAATTTTTAGTAGGTGATTTATCTCTTTCTATTCCCTCTCTCTCTCTTTTCAGTTATATTTTTCTATAGTTCTGTAATATAAATATATCTATATCTATACAGTATACACATACAGCATCTATAGATAGTTATATGTTTATAATTTTACTAGTGGTTGACCCGTCCTTTGTACGGGACCACCACACACACAAACACACCCCCACACACACACCACACCCA
>NW_007378490.1:0-48807 GCF_000475195.1 Diaphorina citri
ACAGTGTCCCCACACGATAATCAAATCCAAGTGAAGGAAATGACCATGCCATGACCTCCCTATTGTTGAATTAATCGATCCTAATGAGGCCATACTAGATGCTCCCCCACCTTCACTAGCGCTTGCATCATATGCTGGTAGGTAACCTATTAGAAGGCCTTTTAAATTTCTTATGATAAAGGGGTTTAAAGTGACTATTCCGCCTGAAAAGAACATACATATTTTGTAATTTGTAGGGTACTTTTTGGCAATAGTTGGCAGATTAATGAGCATTACTTGACTTGGTTATGTGTAAAGCCAAACTCCTTGGAATATTGAACACCTCCAATAATCTAGTTCTGCAAAGCTTTCTTAAACACATTAAGACTTCTGATCTGATGGCAATTAACGTATTCAATTTTTCTTGGCACTTTTGTCAACATGACAACCGTATATCACCTCAATATGCTTCTCCTGAACTCCTTCATATTCTTTGCCCCCTCACGTCCTCTGATTTCTGTATTGCCCCACATTCAGGACTTACAGTGTCCCCACACGATAATCAAATCCAAGTGAAGGAAATGACCATGCCATGACCTCCCTATTGTTGAATTAATCGAACCTAATGACTTTGTAGTTTGTAGGGTACCTTTTGGCAATAGTTGGCAGATTAATGAGCATTACTTGACTTGGTTATGTGTAAAGCCAAACTCCTTGGAATATTGAACACTTCCAATAATCCAGTTCTGCAAAGCTTTCTTAAACATATTAAGACTTCTGATCTGATGGCAATTAAAGTATTCAATTTTTCTTGGCACTTTTGTCAACATGACAACCGTATATCACCTCAATATGCTTCTCCTGAACTCCTTCATATTCTTTGCCCCCTCACGTCCTCTGATTTCTGTATTGCCCCACATTCAGGACATACAGTGTCCCCCACACGATAATCAAATCCAAGTGAAGGAAATGACCATGCCATGACCTCCCTATTGTTGAATTAATCGAACCTAATGAGGCCATACTAGATGCTCCCCCACCTTCACTAGCGCTTGCATCATATGCTGGTAGGTAACCTATTAGAAGGCCTTTTAAAGGGACCCTGATTTTTATATCAGTTTTAGAATTAAATCGCTCTCGAATAATATGTTTCCAGCATTTTATCGAAAAAATAATCTTTCCATTCCCGTTTTTTCGACCAGGATGCACAAGCTTGTGGATAGATTTTGACTGGATAACCAGATTTTTTGACATCGTGTACATTTGAACTCATTGTCATCAAGTAACATAATACATGCATATAGCTTGAAGGCCCATATTAGTAATATTTTTAGCAAATAACCTCAAAATCGAACTAACCGTTCAAAAGTGAAGATGAAATGAAAAGAGGAAACCAATGCAAAGTCGGAGAGCACCTATTACAAATTTTGACCGCACTTTGTTCATAATAAAAAAGACTTAAAAAGCATCCCGACCCGAACAATTTCCAGCGGATCATAATAATATGAAGTCTTATGTGCATCCTTTTCCCAAAATCAAACTTCGGTTTACATCCAGTAATAATAAAGGGACAAAATCCCCTCCACTCGACATAATTGCACTAATTGATTATTCCTTAAACTACGTAAATTCTTTCAATTAATTTTATCGACCAATAAATTTCATGATCACCCATTTCAACTTCCGTTTTATTTGTGTCAATCTGTCAATTTTGATAGTTCAGGTTTCATTGTTTTCCTTTCCAATGATATAAAGCTCTCAGAGGCACTGCTGTTGGGTTTTACTATCTATTATTTTCAATACTTGTAGATATTCCTTGAGCTGTTACTATTGCTACTTTCACTGCCACGCGATTGACGCGATGATCTTCAAGTACTTCAGAAATCATCAGAATTTCATGAGGTGAAACGTTCGTTAGTGAGAACTTTTAGCAAATCTGGGAATTAGATCCTGAAACTTTTGCATCAGACGACTGTTTCTTTTTCTTTACATTTGAAGTACTCGAGTCGTTTGCCAAACTTAATGAAATGGATAATGAGATTATATTGTGTAGGGCTTTTGTACATTACACATTTTGTTCCTAGGTGACCAATCGAAAACAAGGTTAATATTGAAATTGGAAGAAGAAAATCGATCGCTTGAGATCTTGAGAAGATGGATTTTCAGCAGAGACCAAGGTCGCTTTTTGTCGGTATTGAAAATTGGTGACTGAAAAAACAACTTTTTCTGTAAACTTTTCTAGGTCACCTGCATATTAAAATGTTAACTCGAAAAAGTTAACCACAGCAACAATAGAATAGAGCGGGATTGAAATTTAACCCTCTGGTTAATATTAACTGATATGTGTGTGCTGAAACTGGAAATTGAATACATAAATAGATCATTAAAAAAATGTTACTTTTTTCAACGAGAGAACTTTTGGGATGAATATTATAGGGGAGGCGCACGTAATATTTTACTTGTAATATGGCTTGAAGAAATATTGTAGCATGTATGATGTATAACTTCTGAAGCAGGGGTGGATTTTACAAATGGTTTGACCTTAAAAAATGATGATTTTCTTTCACAAGGCTCATTGTGACCGAAGTCTCGAGTTATAGTTTCCAGTCATAAATATCTAGATACTCTAGATCCAACCCATTTAAGTGGTGTTAACCTGTCAAAGGGTAAAGCTCTAAAAATCGGGTATCTATATGATGGAGCTAAAATGTTTTTAAATCTTGGAGGTTTCTTCATTTATACAGTACTGGTTTGCAGTCCTGGGGACGTCGAATTTCGATTTAAAATACGGTATTAACCCACCACTCCCATCAGCAAGGAAATAATTTCAGTTTCCCGTCCTACCCTTCAACGCCTAGTCCGCCCCTGAGCGTCACGCTCCATAATGAGATGTAGAGTATCATCAGTTTGTATAGTGCATGGTTTGAGGACTCCTTGTTGTACAGTTGCTTCTACTTCTGGTTGGTGATTATTTTCTCAAGTATTGATACACTTTCCGTCGTTGCCGTTGTTTTGTTGCTCGGGTTCTTTTCTTTTCAGTTTGATTCATTAACGTTCTAATCTCCCGAGAGCTTTTTTATGTGAATGTGATGGTGATGTGGAGTACTGCATTGAGGAGATGCTGGGGGATGGGAAGTATGAAAATACATTCAATGTACAAATGATGGGAGAAATGAACCCGACCTCTCACTCTCTCCCAGTTCAATTGTAACTTGTACTTTTAATAAATACCATGATTATAGCTTGTCAGCCACTCAAGAGAAGAAATGAACCCGACCTCTCACTCTCTCCCAGTTCAATTGTAACTTGTACTTTTAATAAATACCATGATTATAGCTTGTCAGCCACTCATTGTTATATGGCTTGAAGAAATATTGTAGCATGTATGATGTATAATTTCTAAAGCAGGGGTGGATTTTACAAATGGTTTGACCTTAAAAAATGATGATTTTCTTTCACAAGGCTCATTGTGACCGAAGTCTCGAGTTATGCTTCTTATTTTACAATTTTCAAGTGTATACACTTATGGGTTTTCACTAATGGACGAACCATTTTCGTAATGTTGTGTCTTCTTCTTCTTCTTCTTCTTCTGCTTCTTATTTTACAATTTTCAAGTGTATACACTTATGGGTTTTCACTAATGGACGAACCATTTTCGTTTCTAGATCCAACCCATTTAAGTGGTGTTAACCTGTCAAAGGGTAAAGCTCTAAAAATCGGGTATCTATGGAGCTAAAATGTTTTTACATCTTGGAGGTTTCTTCATTTATACAGTACTGGTTTGCAGTCCTGGGGACGTCGAATTTCGATTTAAAATACGGTATTTTAACCCACCACTCCCATCAGCAAGGAAATAATTTCAGTTTCCCGTCCTACCCTTCAACGCCTAGTCCGCCCCTGAGCGTCCCGCTCCCCCCCTCTCCTCCCCTGATTTTCATAAAATTCAAACATGAATTTTGACATGTTGCTACAATGTCATTTCACTCTGAATGACGAGGCGTCCTCCCCTGATTTTCATAAAATTCAAACATGAATTTTGACATGTTGCTACAATGTCATTTCACTCTGAATGACGAGGCGAAGGGGTGCGGATGGTGGGACATGGCTCGAAATATGAAGTGCATGTCTAAATGAATAAATTATTATGCTGAAACTTTTCACAAGGGTGGGGGGCTGGTCGCGTACTATCAGCGTAATCTAGGAAGTGAACTTGAGTGCACTTGAGCTTCCATGGTCGTGATGTGCATCATGTCGGAACATACATTAAGTCGGAACGAACGATCCGAAATCGTAATTATTGCTTCTGGGCGTTGAGCACGAGGGGCGAACGAAAAATTGTTCTCTTCATTATTTTTTTACTGAAATTCTTGTGTTAATTAATAAAATTCTTGCTTTCAGATGGAGAGAAAGTTGGGAGTAAGCTTTTGTTACCGTCTTCTTAACTTTTGGCTATTTCATCTACACCACAAAATGTTATTAGATCATGAGAACCATAGAAAAGAAAACCGGGGACTTGAAGAGAGTTTGAGCGTAAGAAGATTGGAAAGATCCACGTCCGTATTAGTAACTGGGGCAAAGAACCACACTTTGGGAAAAGGTAGTTCATGACTCCATGACACAAAGGAGGAGGGCGGAATAGGGACTAATCCACTACGGGGGACGGTTGTGATAGATTACTAGGTAGTCTAAAGTCCGTACCCAGTTTTTTTATCGTCATTCCGCACCAGATTTGGTCGGAGTGACCCAACCACTGTCGGTGAGATCATTTCCGTTCAGAATATTGATAAGAACATCGGAAGATCTGGTGGAAATGAAATACATGCGTCGGCATATAATCCGAGCATTATACACACATTAATATTGTACCAAGCTAAACGTTTGGTACTCTCTCCGTATCCAGGTGAATCGTTGCTGTGTGATCGGGGAAACTGGAGGAATAGTCGTCCATGAATATTATAATATGTATTCCATGATCCCTGATAGTGAAAGCTAATAGTTGAACGACCAAGATGATATACGAATAAACCTTCCTCATATGTGTGGCTCACATAAAAACTAGAACGTCCTTTTCTCTCTTTTCATCATTACCAGCACATTAGTCTCGTAAAAGTTAATGACAGTATCATCATCATAATGAAAAATTCACCAATTTCTTCAAATGACATGTGGATCCTCTGTTCTCTATACGTTGTAGTTGTAACCAGGTAATGTAATTATTGACACGTAATTAATACGTACATGCGTATCTATCGCACGTAGTACGTAGTGTAGATGATCATAACACCATGCAATGTGTGTTACAACTGTTACAAGTGGAACCACTACCACCAGAATGATCAAGCTACGCATCAGAATCGCTTTATCTGGAGAAATGATGGTCCTAAAAAATTGAAACATGTTTGTAGAGCCTTTGAGATTCTTATTCCTATAGCATGTAGCTAGGACCTATATTGCGATAGCAACGTCATGGTTACAATACTTCTTTGAGGTTGCGTCCTCGATTATAGAAAGTTTGGCTAGAGGCCTAATGTTTAAAATATGCCAAACTCAAAATTCACATAGTACGCACACCTTTGTTGAGCGGTATAATTCACTTCACTCTATGAGTTATAGGTGTTCAAGCTTCCATGAAACTGTTCCTCATTACACACAAATCTATACCTTCCCACTATAACACACATAAATCCTGCATGTGTGTGTGTGTTTACTCAATAATTACGCGAAATATTAAATTTATTACATGATATGATAATGAAATAATGTTCCCGAGATATTCCTGTGGGATCCTATACACCCCACCCCTAGATCGTAAATCAAATCATAATATAAACATTAATATGAAGACAATTCATTTGCATGCTAGGAGCTGCGGGAATTCTGGGGATGCAATATGATTATGAATATTATCACGAAGGGTTTACCCCTTTTTTCACCCGAGTGTATGGATATTAGCCGGAATCTTTTTTCACCCTTTCTTGTTTTTTCGTCTGATATTTCATTTTAATATAACTTTTATCGTCTTCCTAAATATTTGGACCGAGGGGACTCCGTCGGGCGGATTGTGTATTGTTATCGTTCAAAATTGGTTGTTTATTCTGATGTTCTTTGTGGCTAAGAAGATCTTTGGCTGAGGAAGTGTTAATCTTACTAAAAATTGCATCCTTGGAGAATACACTGTCTTTCTTATCCTAAATCATTAAAATGAGCTTTTTGCACATGCAGTAACAAATTTATTGAATTGTGACATCAGAACGATCCAACGCTACCTACCTATTCGCTCATAAACTGAAACTTCCTTGAATGGCTGCATAATGGCGTCCATTACTTTCCTTCCTCTTAATCCGAAAAGGAATTTCTCTGGCTCATTTCAGGACGATAGAAATTCGTAAGCGTACCGTAGCATTCACATTGTTTCTTCCCCCGCAATGTTATTAAGATGTATTAAATCTGGCGAGGGTGTCATCTCCACTGCAGACCAGGGCAATGATTCTGTTATCACCTCATCCCCTCTGCACACACAGTCTCGAGGGAGAAACACCAGAGAAAGTATTGTAAATTTTTCATATGGAAATTATTGCAAGACCAGATTTTTCCGTTGAGATATATCTGTTAAAAAGTTAGAGGTTGAATTGGATCTTGGATGTGTCTATGTCGAACACATGCAATGACCTTATGCTCGTACTACACGGTGTTGACTAGTTATGTGCTCATCCCATGTTGGATGCTGTCGTGTTGATTATGGTATATGGTGACGATGTGTCAGCGTTGAATTGGATCTTGGATGTGTCTATGTCGAACACATGCAATGACCTTATACTCGTACTACACGGTGTTGACTAGTTATGTGCTCATCCATCATGTTGGATGCTGCCGTGTTGATTATGGTATATGGTGACGATGTGTCAGAAAAGAGGGAAATTGTGGAAAAAAAAATTGACCTAAACGATTTCGATACTTTCTGTAATTTACCTTTTTTAAAAGGTTTGTATGCCTATTATGCCAATTGGTACATTGCTGGTTAGGTTCATTTACTGTAGTCAACCAAAATTCAAAAATAAACCTCTTTTACATGCCCTAAACGATTTCGATACTTTCTGTAATTTACCTTTTTTAAAAGGTTTGTATGTCTATTATGCCAATTGGTCCATTGCTGGTTAGGTTCATTTACTGTAGTCAACCAAAATTCAAAAATAAACCTCTTTTACAAAAAGGAAAACGGCCAAAACTTCGAAAGAGTCTAAGGCAGTACATTTCGGCAATCCCTAATCAGATAAATGCGCTATTTCCATGACGTACTAATTACAAGTATAAACAAGCTGAAAACAAATACCATCAAAAAGACACGGGGCACAATTTGGCAACCACTGCTCCTCACGAAACGCTGGTTACTGGTACTAGAATCATTTATCAATTAATAACAAGTATAAACAAGCTGAAAGCAAATACCATCAAAAAGACACGGGGCACAATTTGGCAACCACTGCTCCTCACGAAACGCTGGTTACTGGTACTAGAATCATTTATCAAATCCTAAACTAAAACCCATCTTTTCATATCAAGTGAAAAATAGTAACACCAAGGTGAAAAATAAAAAAAGCAGCAAGGCTTTGTAGAAAAAATCAAATTAAAGGTAAAAAAAGTGTACGAAGGTGCCGGCTAACATCATTTGTCAACTGTCACTCCCCCCTGCCCCTCTACTTTGTTTCTCACTCACCGATAATATATTAGTCTTTGGTTACCAAAAGTTGCACCTCCATCTACCCCTCTCCACTGTGAATGAAGTGTACGAAGGTGCCGGCTAACATCATTTGTCAACTGTCACTCCCCCCTGCTCCTCTACTTTGTTTCTCACTCACCGATAATATATTAGTCTTTGGTTACCAAAAGTTGCACCTCCATCTACCCCTCTCCACTGTGAATGCCCATTTACATAAATGTGTTCTCGGGTAAATTGTTTCTGTTGGGGGAGTTCCAAGTGAAGGATTGGAATGCGTGAGTGATTTGAATCTTGAGTTACAATTACAACTCGGAATGTCAATGTATTCAAAACGCTCGAGAGATTCACTCACTCACCGAACCAATGGCGATGTACCATTTGTATCAGTGATGGAGTTGTAAGGTGTGAAGTATACGAAGATTGGAAAGATCCACGTTCGTATTAGTAACTGGGGCAAAGAACCACACTTTGGGAAAAGGTAGTTCATGACTCATGACACAAAGGAGGAGGGCGGAATAGGGACTAATCCACTACGGGGGACGGTTGTGATAGATTACTAGGTAGTCTGAAGTCCGTACCAAATGTTGTAGAGTAAATGAGAAATAATATTGGGTATATAAAATCTCCATGTCGTCCCATGTTAACCTTGGAACTTGCTGAGTATAGTATGCTATCATATGAGTAGTGAGTAAGTGAGTAGATTCATGACTCATGCATGACACAAAGGAGGAGGGCGGAATAGGGACTAATCCACTACGGGGGACGGTTGTGATAGATTACTAGGTAGTCTGAAGTCCGTACCCAGTTTTTTCTCGTCATTCCGCACCAGATTTGGTCGGAGTGACCCAACCACTGTCGGTGAGATCATTTCCGTTCAGAATATTGATAAGAACATCGGAAGGACTAGTCTACTCCCTGTTTATAGTCCCTTGGCTAGACGCTGATCTACTCTCTGTTTATAGTCCTTCAGCCAGACTAATACGCAGCTGAGTTCAATAATAATATTTTAATTTGGCCAGCCAATTTTGGCTATTTGTCAAAACTTGAAACTCAATTCTTGGAGTTCCAAGTGAAGGATTGGAATGCGTGAGTGATTTGAATCTTGAGTTACAACTCGGAATGTCAATGTATTCCAAAACGCTCGAGAGATTCACTCACTCACCGAACCAATGGCGATGTACCATTTGTATCAGTGATGGAGTTGTAAGGTGTGAAGTATACTTTAGCTATTGAGATAGTTAAATATTTAATAAAGAGAGGACAATAATGAGGATTTGAAAGTCAAAATCACAGAATTTACAAATGAAGCAGGAGCAATACACCAATGTATACATCATCAGAATTGACATATATACTCGTACGTCGCGTTGGAATATGGTCGTATGGAGGAGTGATTGGATTCATCAGATGTTCCTAAAAGCAAGACTGCTCTGCTTTGAAATACTCGTACAGTCCTATGACGTCACAAACGAGCAACTGATGAACTACTGATAACGCTACCAACACACACAACCCAATACACTGAACAATTGTAGGATCCCAATGCAAACATTACACGACGGTGTCATAATCTTTCACCAGGAGTTCACCATTCAAGTTCTTGACAATTGTAACCCAGCCAAGCAGGAGGTATAAAGCTTCTATATGACAGTTTCATGGATATACAGTTCCATTCAATTGTGAACCCAGAAGTACCAGATGTTTTGATTGAGAACTTATCTGGGAATGTTTTGATATGCCGCGGGTGATGACTGGACTCCATTAGGGGTCATCTGATTGATTATTCGGATCAGATATGACGGGTGTGGTCCCTTCACTGATGTCTTTCATCTGTGACAGAAGAGTATTGATGCGCTTGGTCTGAAGTAAGGAATTCGAATGGACAATTAATTGGTAAACATTGATATTCATTATTCCTATTTCCCAAAGAAGAAAAATTATGGGTTATAGGCGTTTTAGGAGCTCGGTGGTGTCGTCAGAAATTCCAGCCGCAAGATTGGATAGTTTCCGTATTTTCTAGTTGCCTTGTGTGTTGTAGTATATTTCCGAAAATAAATAATAAAAAAAACTTCTGGCCAAAAAAAAAAAAAAAAAAAAAAAAAAAATTTTTTTTGGGGGCCTCACCAATACAAGGGACTGAGGGTTATTTGGATTTCTTTCTTGGTTTGGGTCCATGAATTGCTGAATATATTCGAAATGATCATCGTGTCCACCAATACAAGGGACTGAGGGTTATTTGGATTTCTTTCTTGGTTTGGGTCCATGAATTGCTGAAAATATTCGAAATGATCATCGTGTTGCTTCCATCAGCTCAGGAGTCTGTGGCAAGTACAAACCTAATATGTACGACAATGATGTGAATGCTAGGACTATTAGGCCTATATGATGCAGTGTGTTGCTTCCATCAGCTCAGGAGTCTGTGGCAAGTACAAACTTAATATGTACGACAATGATGTGAATGCTAGGACTATTAGGCCTATATGATGCAGTTGTGGAGTATATGAAGAATTTGCTTCATCATTCATCCACACATATCTGTCATATGTAGTTGGTATTCGTTATGTATATCTACCGTCATGTGTCGTGACTTCCATATCACACCACAGTCAGTGGCGAATGTCGGCAGTCGAAAAAAATCACTATTTGTTTAGGGGCGAACTGGCCGACCATTTGGGGCGGCAAAGTTTCCAGATAGGGGATGGACTGTTTTCGTGACATTTCGACTGATGGAAAATGGAGAGTTGAGGATCTGGATTCTAGAGGCATAGGTTGACGTTTAAAGAACAACCAAGGGCAAACGACCTACTGACCGTAGTGTTAAAGCGCTCAAAAATAATAATAATAATAAATATAATAATAAAATAATCTCAACCTTATAGGTACTCATTTTTACAGGCTACATAAAACGGTCGAAGTTTTGAGAGCAGTTTTGCCAGACAGAATAGACAAAGTTTTGACAGCTACTCCCCGAGATCAAATCACACACCACTGGTGGAAGTATTTGACTCTGTCATGATAGGAAAACTTAATCATGCTTCCTTAATCTTTCACACCGGAGCAATAATGCACACACAGATCAAATATGCTGGCATTGTACATGGGAGTATATGGAAATATGAGATCTCGAGTACGGAATACTCTATGAAGCCCCCAATGATAATTCCGCCGACATGTTTAATATGTTTAACCTTTTCCTCGGGAGTTTTAATTCCACGAAAGACGTGACTCTTGTAGACGAGAGACGTGAAAACCTACGTGACTTGGATGTCAGAATGAGAAATCAAGCACGCCATTTTGGCACCCAAAGTGGATTTGACGAGGAATCTGGAATACAAGATTTGTGACGTTAAGAACTCCGCGTCGTGCACTGATGTGATTTGATTCCTGCAATCACAATGTCACCAGTTAAGTAAAATAATAATAATAAAATAAATGTTTTTGTATCTTTCCCGTTTTTTTTTTTTTTTTTTTTTTTTTTTTTTTTTTTTTTTTTTTTTGGCTACTGAAACCGGCCACACTGCCTCTACAACATAGATTCATCTCGTCGATTGACCGCTGTCGACTATGTGTGGAGTTGTGGACACAGCTTAAGGTCCGGGACTGTACTGCCTGCTTTGTCCCTTATCGAAGTTAACATTTAAAATTTTACTACGTCGACCACTCACGTTCAGTTCCATGAACCTGTCGGGCAAAACTGGCATACAAAACCTGACATGAGAGGCCTCATACACGCACGATTGCCATGAATGGGTTAAAGGCTTGGTCTTCTCTATTGTTTGGGGGACGATGAATTCCTCCTATTTGATATAATATACTACAGGAAGTATGCCTATTAGGTGTTAATGCAACAGATTTTGCAATACACTTGTCGTGCCATGCCAAAACCATTCCGAATGGAACTTGGGACCATTCGACCATTCTTCAATAAATATACATACATAAATATGTCTGATTCTGATCGTTAAAATTTGGCCAGACCAAATTACGAAATCTATGGAAGGGATAGGTTTTTTGGTTTGGTTTGGTTTAGGGAACTGTAACAACGGTGGTCTTATCGTCCCGAAAACGAAGAGGGAATGAGAACGGCATTAATATTGTACCAAGCTAAACGTTTAGTACTCTCTCCGTATCCAGGTGAATCGTTGCTGTGTGATCGGGGAAACTCGAGGAATAGCACATTGCTCCGACCACTTCTTTGGTGTTCGATTGAAAGCTAGTGGTACGGGGTACGGGACGCTCCAGTAAGGACAATATTAAGTCAACTCTATCATACGTCATGAAACAACAATGACAATGATGAGCCAATTATTATTTTGATGAGTCCATATTTGTTTGTTTGTTTGTTTGAGTTGATTGGATTTTGTTTTGACAATAGGCGTACTGATGTGCTTCATGTCATTTGTCAGGCCCGACTTCCAGCATCACTGTAGTCAGTCTGGTAGTCTTTGGCCCCCTTTTGGAGCATATACTTTTGGCCAATGGTTCCTACATTTGATTTCGTCAATATACAGAGGAGCTTTTTCCAAAGGCTTGAGTTTTGACCTCCCTGTGTACAAATCTTATTTTTCTTTACTTTCATAAGTTCCAGCATTCTCTTTTGTTTCTATCCTTGCTTTCTTGTTGTCATTATTGATTCTTTTAAATTTAACTCCAAGTTCGAATGATTCCTGTTCCTGGGTGGATATTTATTTATTTTCCGTTCTTTCCAAGTGGGTTCTGGTCCCCCTAGCACCCTGTATTCACCCCTGATTAGGTTTGTCTTTGAGAAGCTCCTGAACACTTGGAAATTCATTAGTTTCGTCAATACACAGAGGAGCTTTTTCCAAAGGCTTGAGTTTTGACCTCCCTGTGTACAAATCTTATTTTTCATTACTTTCATAAGTTCCAGCATTCTCTTTTGTTTCTATCCTTACTTTCTTGTTGTCATTATTGATTCTTTTAAATTTAACTCCAAGTTCGAATGATTCCTGTTCCTGGGTGGATATTTATTTATTTTCAAGTGGGTTCTGGTCCCCCTAGCACCCTGTATTCACCCCTGATTAGGTTTGTCTTTGAGAAGCTCCTGAACACTTGGAAATTCATTATGTTCAGGGCCATCTTAGACCATCTCCCCCCCCCCAAATCCGTGCAGACAAATAGATATTGCCAATAACAAGCACACGTGTCATTTTTGTGTTCAATTTGGTGTAATTAGGGAGTTTGGGTTCCTATATTGTGTAGGGCTTTTGTACATTACCTACACATTTTGTTCCTAAGGTGACCAATCGAAATCAAGGTTAATATTGAAATTGGAAGAAGAAAATCGATCACTTGAGATCTTGAGAAGATGGATTTTCAACAGAGACCAAGGTCGCTTTTTGTCGGTATTGAAAATTGGTGACTGAAAAAACAACTTCTTCTGTAAACTTTTCTAGGTCACCTGCATGATGTTAAAATGCTAACTCGAAAAAGTTAACCACAGCAACAATAGAATAGAGCGGGATTGAAATTTAACCCTCTGGTTAATATTAACTGATATGAGTGTTTGCATAGTTATTAACCTATGACCAGAGCGCCAGGGTCGGGGGTTTCGAAAAACTGTCCGAAAATTGATTTTTCCTGAAATCCCCGCTCTTTACACTTTCCCAAACGGGGTTTGTTGACAAAGTAAGGAAGAACTTTTTCTAAATAGAAATAGTTCTAAATTTCCCACTATTGATGCGCATATTGAAATTTTCTCTAATGGGGGAAGAAAAGAAGGCTAGCCCCTTCTCAAGCCCGACCTTAAAAAATGATGATTTTCTTTCACAAGGCTCATTGTGACCGAAGTCTCGAGTTGTTTCCAGCCATAAATATCTAGATATTCTAGATCCAACCCATTTAAGTGGTGTTAACCTGTCAAAGGGTAAAGCTCTAAAAATCGGGTATCTATGGAGCTTATACGTACAGTGTACACAATATGACTTCTATAAATATAAAAAACAAGGAGAATATTTTTTTCATAAATACCTATATCCACATGTGTGTGAGAAACATATGAATTTATATGGTACATCTACGTCGCAGCAAACTCAGCATGTAATCAACCAATGAACTCGTATTAACATGTGTGTGAGAAACATATGAATTTATATGGTACATCTACGTCGCAGCAAACTCAGCATGTAATCAACCAATGAACTCGCTCAGATGATTCCCTAGCCGCCATGTTGTAGAGTAAATGAGAAATAATATTGGGTATATAAAATCTCCATGTCGTCCCATGTTAACCTTGGAACTTACTGAGTATAGTATGCTATCATATGAGTAGTGAGTAAGTGAGTAGCAGAGTGAGGATAGTGAGGAACACTCAATTCTGTAATTTGCTAGTTATACAGTACTGGTTTGCAGTCCTGGGGACATCGAATTTCGATTTAAAATACGGTATTTTAACCCACCACTCCTATCAGCAAGGAAATAATTTCAGTTTCCCGTCCTACCCTTCAACGCCTAGTCCGCCCCTGAGCGTCACGCTCCCCCCTCTCCTCCCCTGGAGGATAGTGAGTGAGGATAGTGAGGAACACTCAATTCTGTAATTTGCTAGAATAGCATCTTCCATTGAAGCCAATACGCAGCTTCTTCGCTTTTTCCCCATGTTCAGATGGGGTCGGAGTTTGTCGTCGGCCTCTCAATCAGCCCTTTAGAGTGATCGCTTTGAGGCCAACTGGTTTTGGCTAAACAAACTTTCCGAGTGGGATGCCCTTCGCACTTAACCTACTTAACCTTTTTAGAGTGATCGCTTTGAGGCCAACTGGTTTTGGCTAAACAAACTTTCCGAGTGGGATCAGTGGGATGCCCTTCGCACTTAACCTTCGCTATTGATGTATCGTGAGGAATTAACAATTCTCATGATTTTCAATTTTTTATTTAACACAAAGATAATAAAATATAAAAAAATATAGCGAAATTACACTTAACCTTCGCTATTGATGTATCGTGAGGAATTTTGGACTAGTCTACTCCCTGTTTATAGTCCCCTGGCTAGACGCTGATCTACTCTCTGTTTATAGTCCCTCAACCAGACTAATACGCAGCTGAGTTCAATAATAATATTTTAATTTGGCCAGCCAATTTTGGCTATTTGTCAAAACTTGAAACTCAATTCTGCCAGACTAATACGCAGCTGAGTTCAATAATAATATTTTAATTCGGCCAGCCAATTTTGGCAATTTCTCAAAACTTGAAACTCAATTCTGTGCACTACTGTGCAGTCATTTTTATAAGAATAGTTCGATCCAAATTTTAAACCCATTTCAAAATTACTCAATTCTGTGCACTACTGTGCAGTCATTTTTATAAGAATAGTTCGATCCAAATTTTAAACCCATTTCAAAATTCTAGAATCACTTATATCTGAAATTATTTGAAAACTCTCCGATCATGATATTCCCGAGGCATTTGCTAGCAACTGTGCTACTCTTCTCTTTTCTAGACCATGGATATTGTTTCCTCGGTCTCGAATTTCCTTCTTTGTCTGACGACTTTGAAGGGCCTCCGCCTCGCAATAAACCTGACTCACTCGTTTGGGGACCGAATTTCAATCAGGATGTTTTGGATGATCTTAGACGTACTGTGAAATCTAAAAGATACGCCAGGTCAAGTGCAGAGAGCCAAAGAGAACAAATTGTAGCATTTATGGCCGAAGTGAACGGTGATAGTAATCATAATCGTGCTTATTTAGAAAGTAGGAAAAATCGAGAAGTACCCGTCATGTCAAATTCATCTAGCCAAGATGAACATATTGAAGCAAAAATGGCAAAAACACAAAATGATGGTAAGAGAGATAAACGACAAGTACGTCACCAAGCAGCAAAAGACAAAAGTGTCAGAAAGAATGTTGCAGATCACAATGATGTCAGTAAGAATGGTCCAAACTCCAAATAGCCACCAATTGGATCCTCAAAAACAAGCGACAAGGATTTTCAAAAGACAAAAGTGTCAGAAAGAATGTTGCAGATCACAATGATGTCAGTAAGAATAATCCAAACTCCAAATAGCCACCAATTGGATCAAGACCAGATTTTTCCGTTGAGATATATCTGTTAAAAAGTTAGAAGATATTCGTTCGTCCCGCCTTCTGTGGTGTTTGAATCATATTTCTTTCGAGCATGAGTTTTACACAGCTTCAGTCACTACATTTTGGCCTTAAATAACGGCTGAACCGTATGCTATACATTTGAGCGAGCTGAGGCTAAAGGTAAAGCCGCGAACCCCTTTTCCACAGTATAGCCCTAAATGGCGGAACTTTGGCCCTGGATAACGAAAAAAAAAACTGCAAAATAGTTTAAACATAACTCATGAGGACCCCAGGGTCCAACCGTAATTCAGATGCGACAGTTACTAAAACACGCTCGACAGATCTTAATAGGTTAAACACTTCCTGTCTGCGCTGTGTAAGTTCCAGGACGTCTAATTTGTTCCAATTAAAAAGGAAGGAAAAAAAAATACAAAATGGACATCTGAGGCCACAAATTAGTCGAGCGTATCCCAAGCCTGAAGTGACTTACCGATGTCAGGGTCCAGTCGTGCATGACCTGTGCCCTCAAGTCAATAATGCTGTCGTCGCCCAAGCACTTCGTTTGAAAAATGAGGACGAGATGGTATGGGGAACGAGGTCGCCGTTGCTGTTTTGCTTTCGATTTGTTATTCTAACTTCTAACATTTACGTGTATGGTCGAGGGAAAAACGTATGTTTACTCCTAGTTATGGAATGAAGAATGACTTGTATATTGTAGAATTAACTAGTGAGTGTAATGATATATCTGTTTTAGAGGTCTAAAGAACTGAAAAACAAACTAACTATAATTCTAGCTCCTGGTACTAGAACCCAAACCATGGACACGGGACAGTTCATTCTTAATCTCAAGGTTAGCCGTGCAGAAGTTGATGAGAAAAAAATCAAATTAAACGCCTCAAAGTTGTTTTCAAGGCAAGATAAACCTTGATCCTAGTTATGGAATGAAGAATGACTTGTATATTGTAGAATTAGCTAGTGAGTGTAATGATATATAAACAGTCTAAAGAACTGAAAAACAAACTAACTACAATTCTAGCTCCTGGTACTAGAACCCAAACCATGGATGGACACGGGACAGTTCATTCCTAATCTCAAGGTTAGCCGTGCAGAAGTTGATGAGAAAAAAATCAAATTAAACGCCTCAAAGTTGTTTTCAAGGCAAGATAAACCTTGAAGGAAAAACCAATCATGTTTTGATGGTCTGTATTGTGATTAGTAGTAGCTGGAAAATTGTGGTTCTCTGGGTCTTGTTTATGATGTTGGTCTTGGCGAGTTGATTGGATTCTGTTTTGACAATAGGCGTACTGATGTGCTCATGTCATTTGTCAGGCCCGACTTCCAGCATCACTGTAGTCAGTCTGGTAGTCTTTGGCCCCCTTTTGGAGCCTATAGAGTTCCAAGTGAAGGATTGGAATGCGTGAGTGATTTGAATCTTGAGTTACAACTCGGAGTGTCAATGTATTCCAAAACGCTCGAGAGATTCACTCACTCACCGAACCAATGGCGATGTACCATTTGTATCAGTGATGGAGTTGTAAGGTGTGAAGTATACTTTAGCTATTGAGATAGTTAAATATTTAATAAAGAGAGGACAATAATGAAGATTTGAAAGTCAAAATCACAGAATTTACTAATGAAGCAGGTGAGCAATACACCAATGTAGATCATCAGAATTGACATATATACTCGTACGTAGCGTCGGAATATGGTCGTATGGAGGAATGATTGGATTCATCAGATGTTCCTAAAAGCAAGACTGCTCTGCTTTGAAGTACAGTCCTATGACGTCACAAACAAGCAACTGATGAACTACTGATAACGCTACCAACACACACAACCCAATACACTGAACAATTGTAGGATCCCAATGCAAACATTACACGAGGATAGTTAAATATTTAATAAAGAGAGGACAATAATGAAGATTTGAAAGTCAAAATCACAGAATTTACAAATGAAGCAGGAGCAATACACCAATGTAGATCATCAGAATTGACATATATACTCGTACGTCGCGTCGGAATATGGTCGTATGGAGGAATGATTGGATTCATCAGATGTTCCTAAAAGCAAGACTGCTCTGCTTTGAAATACAGTCCTATGACGTCACAAACGCGCAACTGATGAACTACTGATAACGCTACCAACACACACAACCCAATACAATGAACAATTATAGGATCCCAATGCAAACATTACACGACGGTGTCATAACCTTTCACCAGGAGTTCACCATTCAAGTTCTTGACAATTGTAACCCAGCCAAGCAGGAGGTATAAAGCTTCTATATGACAGTTTCATGGTTCCCCTCAAAACTACACATTACACTTTTCACACCAAACGTCGTTACAATAATAATAATAATACACGACAATTTCTCTCTTACTCACACAACACACAAGAGAGTTTTTCTCGCAAAATGAAATGTATTTCTGTTTAAGATCCCCTCAAACTACACATTACACTTTTCACACCAAACGTCGTTACAATAATAATAATACACGACAATTTCTCTCTTACTCACACAACACACAAGAGAGTTTTTCTCGCAAAATGAAATGTATTTCTGTTTAAGACGTTTTCAATTTTGTCAAAAATTAAGTTTCAAGTTGTTCCCGTTACTTGCGTGAGAGAAAGGGGAGAGAGAGGTGAGAGAAGGAAAAAACACATTTTCGAGTTTTTGATTTTGACATTTTCATATTTATTTTCTAGAAACAAAAGAAAAGTCTCTTTCCCTCTCCTTTCTTCCCTGCCTTCGTCAGTAACCTCCGCCATTTCTTCCTTCCCCTTTCTCCCCCTTTCCTTTACTCTTTCTCTCACAACTCTCTCTCTCTCTCCGGGAAACTTTTTGAAGTTCATAAAGATCATATAAAATAGTATTTGAAAACAATTATTTGTTGCATTTATTATACACATTCGTTTGTGAAGATGGTATTTATTACCTACTTTTTTACTTTTTAAACTTGGTCGATTCGTAAAGTTCAATATATTTATGGGAAACTTTTTGAAGTTCATAAAGATCATATAAAATAGTATTTGAAAACAATTATTTGTTGCATTAATTATACACATTCGTTTGTGAAGATGGTATTTATTACCTACTTTTTTACTTTTTAAACTTGGTCGATTCGTAAAGTTCAAGATATTTACAACTGTCGAAAAAAAACTGGTACGAAACAAACTACATACTGCAAAGAACTGAATCTTTGACAACACTACAAGAGTTTCAAGACAGAATGAAGCATACATTTTTAATGGTGTACATTAGGTACTTTTAGGGTGCATTTTGACACTATTTTTCAATGTCTGTGTATCTGTATAAATGTATGAAAATTATTTTCAAATTTGACTTTTTTAATTGGTTACCATTAAGCTCATTTTCATTTTGCCCAATTCCACCAATACAAGGGACTGAGGGTTATTTGGATTTCTTTCTTGGTTTGGGTCCATGAATTGCTGAATATATTCGAAATGATCATCAGCTCAGGAGTCTGTGGCAAGTACAAACCTAATATGTACGACAATGATGTGAATGCTAGGACTATTAGGCCTATATGATGCAGTTGTGGAGTATATGAAGAACTAGCTGAATTCCGTCGCTTCGCTCCGGAATCCCGCTAGTTCATCCCGAGGCATGGCCAAACTTGTGGAAAAGGCATGGAAATAAATTATACTCTTTTATTAGAGAGGGGAGGCTTTGGATTGAGGTACCACCGGGAGAAGAAGACTCCCCCAGAAGATTTGGCAAAACCTCCTTTGAAATAAGATCTTTCGGATCGGTATGAAGGATCAGTAACCCAGGTTTGGCAGGATTTGCTGTCAACATTTTACAGTCAAATTTGTAGTCATTCAAAACAAGAGATCAGTGATTTTGAGAAAAACAGTATTCCTCTGAAGTTCAAGAGTAGGTAGGTAGTATTTAGAATTTATTAGTAATATCGGTTAAATCGATCGGTGGTATGCTTTCTACATATCTCAATTTCATTAGATCCATTCAAGAATAACCAAAAGTAGGTATTCTTAATTTTTGAACAAAACTGGGACATTATTTAAATCGTCACCCCCTGCACCAATTTATAGAAGGTCAATTCATCAATCTAACATTCTAAAATATGAATTGCTAAATGATTGGTAGGAAAAAGAGGCTGTGGTTAGTCATTATCAATCATAACTAACTTGACTGTAGTACATACGAGTATCTGTATAATTTAATTGTCATGTGCTGATTCCCCCTATGCTTTCTTCAGAATGTCCTTTCATTGACAGAAATATTGTCATAAATTGCATGATTGAAACGATTTCCAACAAGAGTTCTTAATTTTTTGAACAAAACTGGAACATTATTTAAATTGTCACCCCCTGCACCAATTTATAGAAGGTCAATTCATCAATCTAACATTCTAAAATATGAATTGCTAAATGATTGGTAGGAAAAAGAGGCTGTGGTTAGTCATTATCAATCATAACTAACTTGACTGTAGTACATACGAGTATCTGTATAATTTAATTGTGATGTGCTGATTCCCCCTATGCTTTCTTCAGAATGTCCTTTCATTGACAGAAATATTGTCATAAATTGCATGATTGAAACGATTTCCAACAAGAGATATTTCACCTGCCACCTTAGCACGAGTTATTCCTTTACAACTCTCTACATCCACCAAAAAGATTTCATTAATAAAACATTTGGACAGGGATGAATTAAGTAGGGGGGCTTGGTCCCAGAAATAACTGTGGAGGGGAAAGTTGCAAACCGTAGAGCACCATCGAGCCTTGTTCCCAAAAGAGACTTTCTTTCAAAAGGCCCTCACAATAGAATCAAAGGTAAACACTTGGGAATAAATAAAATCATTTAGTCAAGTGAAATTTTAAAATGATCAATCAGGTTGCCAAGAAACTCTTGGGCCAACCTAGATGCAGCCCTGAGCCCAATGCTACCACCCCCTTGGAAATTTACCTGTGTTCTCACAAGTGATTCCCCCTATGCTTTCTTCAGAATGTCCTTTCATTGACAGAAATATTGTCATAAATTGCATGATTGAAACGATTTCCAACAAGAGATATTTCACCTGCCACCTTAGCACGAGTTATTCCTTTACAACTCTCTACATCCACCAAAAAGATTTCATTAATACATTTCCAACAAGAGATATTTCACCTGCCACCTTAGCACGAGTTATTCCTTTACAACTCTCTACATCCACCAAAAAGATTTCATTAATGAAACATTTGGACAGGGATGAATTAAGTAGGGGGGCTTGGTCCCACAGATATAACTGTGGAGGGGAAAGTTGCAAACCGTTGAGCACCATCGAGCCTTGTTCCCAAAAGAGACTTTCTTTCAAAAGACCCTCACAATAGAATCAAAAGTAAACACTTGGGAGTAAATAAAATCATTTAATCAAGCGAAATTTTGAAATGATCAATCAGATTGCCAAGAAACTCTTGGGCCAACCTAGATGCAGCCCTGAGCCCAATGCTACCACCCCCTTGGAAATTTACCTGTGTTCTCACAAGTGTTTTCTTTCAAAAGGCACTCACAATAAAATCAAAGGTAAACACTTGGGAATAAATAAAATCATTTAGTCAAGTGAAATTTTAAAATGATCAATCATGTTGCCAAGAAACTCTTGGGCTAACCTAGATGCAGCCCTGAGCCCAATGCTACCACCCCCTTGGAAATTTACCTGTGTTCTCAAAAGTGTGAGAATTAGTTTCTACACGCACAAAATGAAATATCTCCCTGAGAAATAAAAATTAATTTAATGAAATTTATTCCTCGAGAAAATATTTTGTTTAAGGATTTTCATTCATTGTTGCTTCCTCATGAGAACTAAAATATCTTTTGAGAAACCTCGAGACAACTAGTAGACTTTTGAGAAGTAAATTTTGTGAATTTTAGTCCTTTTCAAATTTCACCTTCTAACCAACTGACATTACATCTAAGAAGTAAAAGAAGAAAGCACTTACAAACTCTTGACAAGTGTTTTTTTTCTTTTCGAAGGTAACCTTCCTTTATTGAAAGCTTGACAGCAACCTATTCAGTTTTCCCAGTTCGATTTCTCCGATCTTTGACTTTTGAGAAGTAACTTTTGTGAATTTTAGTCCTTTTCAAATTTCACCTTCTAACCAACTGACATTACATCTAAGAAGTAAAAGCAGAAAGCACTTACAAACTCTTGACAAGTGTTTTTTTTTTTTTCTTTTCGAAGGTAACCTTCCTTTATTGAAAGCTTGACAGCAACCTATTCAGTTTTCCCAGTTCGATTTCTCCGATCTTTGGTTACAAGTTCACCTGTATGAGTCACTGTGTAAAATCCCAAGTGACTGAAATTTTCGCGATGACTCACCAGAGTGTTCTTGGAATTCGACGTGGATTTTTTTTTTTTTTTCAGCAAGTGATTCTTTGATTTTGTTACAATCATATTTGTCTTTTGAGAGCTAGCATGGCCTTGGGAGTAACTTTTAAAACCTCAATTTCTACCTAAAAGCACAACATACAGATGGACTCGACTCGGACCAATTATTTCCAAAAGACCAAAAATAGAAAACGATGTGCAGCACCTTTTCTTGTATACTTCCCCCTCAAGTCAGTAGTGATAAATTATGTTACAGGAAATCTAATTAATATCGTGAAATCCGTCCAGGTGTGTTTGATTGATTTTTTATATCATTTCCCCAGGACTTTGGCTTCAAATGAATATCTTAAGGATTCGAATTCTTTTTATCTGTTCGACCAAAAAATTGTTCTTAAACAAAATGTGTTCCGTTTAATGTTTCGTGTTTCGTTAGGGTCATAAACATTCCTAAACTTTTGGACCTTCCGATTGTGGAATCTCACCTAAAGTACACAAAGGTTTCTTTCTATCTGTTCGACCAAAAAATTGTTCAACAAAATGTGTTCCGTTTAATGTTTCGTGTTTCGTTAGGGTCATAAACATTCCTAAACTTATGGACCTTCCGATTGTGGAAAATATGTTCTGATGGGAGACAGAGAAAAATAATGGATAAAAATGTGGAAAGATATCCAGAGGAGATGCGATGGTAATGTTGCTGTGGAAAATATGTTCTGATGGGAGACAGAGAAAAATAATGGATAAAAATGTGGAAAGATATCCAGAGGAGATGCGATGGTAATGTTGGGTGATTATGAGAAATATGGATGACCAAATCATAAAGGGGAACGAATTAGAAAAGAAAATAGGGAATATGAAGATTATTTAGTACTTTCTTGTCAGATGAACATATCGGAGGCCAGTATGATGATGAAGCTTTGGTTGATGTTGAGGATTTTTTCCAGAAAACCCATCAAGACTAATGATTTTTACTAAATCTTCTCGTAACGACCTAATACACCTTTTTGGGTGTAGGAAAGTTGTATGACAATTTTACGTTGAGAGGAGTAAAATCAGTAAAAGGAAAAAGTTAGCTAACAAGAACAATGGCATGAGTACCAAAATTTAGATTTTCTCTGAGAAATACAAAAATCACATCAAGTATTTTCCTGGTCCAAACCTGGAAAACTGTCAAAATTTAGGTAGATCTATAAAAGCGTTTGTAATGATATCCAGCCTGTCTTTGAATATCTAAACGTGATTATTCAGCAGGCCCTACTCCCAATATTTTCCTCTGATAACAACAGTAATGGGCTTGTCTTGTGTTTTTAATCAGAACTATTAGGCTTATCCAAGCGACACAATAATTCCGTTGTTTCATGGATATCTAGTAATCCACCTCGTTGAATATGAGATGGTATACTCACCGTTTATTGAAAATATTGAGAAAATGATAATCGAGGTTCAAACGATTGTTTATTTCTGACTGTATTCACTATATTGGTCTTCTCACTGTCAGCATTGTTTTCATTACAATATAACCAGGAGAAAGAAATGAAATGGCAGGAAAAATAGAGGAAGGCCAACAGTACTGTGGACTCAAAATCTCTATGAGTAGTAGGTATATTAACAAGTAATTTGACAAAAATCCACTGTTATTCTCTCCGTCACACAAAAGCTTTTTCACAATGTGTAGTGCAACGTGGTGAATGGTAGTAAGTTTTGTAGTAAAATATTCCCATTCATAAATAATTTAGAGAAAAAGTCCTCTACAATACAACCTGTGTCTGGTGTGATTGTGAATGAAACGCTGAATAGACACCGCGGATTATGAACTTGCTGGTTTTGAATAAGACATTTGGAGTTCATATTTTAATGAAGAAAATCTATTGTTCAACCACGAAATTGATCAAGCCAAGCTAATATCCGTACCTATACTTTGATACAACAGTCAAATTTATGAAATTAGGGAACCCATGGCAATCACTCACTTGTACCAATATGCAATCAGTGCAATCCAAATTCCACACAATACTTCTCCCAGATAATTCATAATTTATTGGGTGAAATTCTGATCAAAATACCTAAATCATCTTTTATTTCATGTGAAATTTTTCTATTATTTTCTTTCCAGGGTGCGAAATTTTTATTGGGTCAGGTGAATAATCTGCCCAAATTTTAATCAAACAATCTCATTATCTTCCTTTTCAACAAGGTAAGCAGAATCTTTATTGTTCCTAATTCCATATTTTATTGTTACTTTATTTCTTTAGAATTTAATGAATGTTTGTAAATTGATTTTATACAATCAAAACATTGAATTTTTGTGAGGGCAACAGCTTTTGTCTTGGTGGTGTAAACCCATCTTTTGTGTAACCTTACTTACCTAAATAGATACCCAAATCTTGGATTTCTATCCAAAATACTTTGCATTGTTCATTTAGGTTTTCTTACCCATGTTTTGTTTGCAGTATTTTTTAAAGTGTTTACCAATTTTATGCTTTAATTTAATTTTGTTTTTCAAATAATATGGCGTTTTAAAAGTCTTGTGCTTTAACTTTAACTTACATTAGGCCTCAACGATTCTTCTATGACCTATTCGATAGCAAGGTAAGGTCCATGTAGATCGGACAGAATACATCCAGCACTACAGGAAGTATGCCTGTTAGGTGTTAATGCAACAGATTTTGCAATACACTTGTCGTGCCATGCCAAAACCATTCCGAATGGAACTTGGGACCATTCGACCATTCTTCAATAAATATACATACATAAATATGTCTGATTCTGATCGTTAAAATTTGGCCAGACCTAATTACGAAATCTATGGAAGGGATAGGTTTTTTGGTTTGGTTTAGGGAACTGTAACAACGGTGGTCTTATCGTCCCGAAAACGAAGAGGGAATGAGGACGGAATAGGAGAAACCCAGACGTTTCGAGAAGAAACCTTATCTGTGTAGGGTAAAGTTGGCCCCGAATTCAATGTCGTCATAGGTAAATGCAATTGGTAGTTCTGACATCTCCACTAATTTTCTCAAATAATTGAATTCAAATATACGGGGAAAAGAAATCGTCCTATCCTATAAATAAAACAAATCAACCGAAGAAAATTGACCTAAACGATTTCGATACTTTCTGTAATTTACCTTTTTTTAAAAGATTTGTATGCCTATTATGCCAATTGGTACATTGCTGGTTAGGTTCATTTACTGTAGTCAACCAAAATTCAAAAATAAACCTCTTTTACAATCCCTTGACATGCTGTGATACAGTGATAAGGAACTTTTCCAATTTCAATATGTCCTCATAACCTCGGTAACCATGTACTACCATCTACGTACACACCATCCACCTATGTGATGATGATCAGAAACGTGTGATCCAAGATCCTTCGCAAATGAAAATATTTTTGTTTTCTTGAGTGTTTCTTTTTCCTTTCCCACTTACCTATTTTACGATGCCACTCTTGTCATCTACCGTTATTCCTTGTCACTGTTTGTCACGGGTTTTATTGCGTAATAAAAGAACCAAAAGCTGGGTTTCATGGACATCGATTTATAATATGGTTTTTCAACATACCAATCGTCACGTCAAACTTGCGTCATCTAGAAACAGTGCGTTGGGGTTTCACGAGAAATGAGACAGTATCTCCCAAAACACCGTTGAAATGAAGGTATTTTATTTGCAAGAATATTAGTTTATGTTTGGATTTTGTGTGTAGTCACTACTCACCAATAATTGACTTGGATTTTTCCTTATCCTAATGGCTTTTTTTCTAGTTTTTTATTTGAAAATTCACTCGGTATCATTGGTCGCAATTCGTACGCAGGCTGAGACTTCTCGCTTGAGAGAACTGTCGAGTGTATGGTCTATTAGTCAGATAGTCCGCATGGCACATAATTAATGTCATGTGAGAAGAACTACGTGACTAGTCATCCTTCGTAGTCCATCATGATGATCCTATCCAGCCAGCTCCAGTCACGGCTGTTACATATCAACGTGATGTTACGTGGCCCTACACGGCTTAGCAGCCAGAGCATATCGAATAGTTAATTAGAATAAGGGGCGCCTCCGTACAACATAGTTGATATCAAAACTTTAATTATTTTGGGACCCCCTAGCGATATCAGAAAATCTAATAGATGTTTGGTAGAGAAGATGGAAACGGTTTCTGTTAATGATTTCGCACATGACCCTATACACCGCCATGGCGAGGATTGAATAGCCGCAGAGAAAACCGTCTTGACTACTGGGTGGATACGTTTGGAGAGTCAACGTGGCTCCTTCGGTGCTTCGGTTACACCTTCTGACAACAGTATGTCAAATATCATCACTTTAATAAAATATATTGGCCTCCCACTCTAATAGAATTACGACCTGGGTCATTAGAAACGCTGCCAGATTTCGACTACTCTGGGGAGACGAGAGCTTGGTGGAGGAAGTGGGGGAGAGGGACTGTGAGAAGAGAGAGGAGTTGGAGGGAGGAAGATAGGAGAGGGTTAACTATGAGGAGAGGGGGAGATATAAGCAGGGAGAGGAGGGAGGAAAATTCGTGTCAGGGCGCAGCATATGTTTCACTGGAAATCCTTGCGGGCACAGGAGATGAGCGAGGGTTAAAGTTGGCACATACAGGGTGGATTTCACCAATCTTCATGGTTTGCACTTGGAACGTTATTAATTATTATTTAGATTTCCTTAGCACCTCTACTTTTCCATTTCCCTCTTCCATTTCTTCCTCTCATCATTTCATTTTCCTTTATTTTCTTGTTTTCCCCTACGCCTTCTATTAGTTTTTCCATGTTGCGTTCAATTTAAAATCATCAATTTTATTCCAGCTTTTCTTTTATCATTGCCAACTATTATAAAGTGTTTTAAAATAAATGCAAATAATTATTGGTATAATTATTTAGAAAAGAATCTTCACAAATTAAAATATAAATTTTAAAAGACAATAAAATTGAGATTCGACATTCAACTAAAGAAAGTTTGGTGAGCTTTCGGGAATACTCAGATTCCCATCTTCAGACCAAGATCGCAAGAGAGGTGTTGACTCTACGAGCGCTGGAGTTGAAGTCTACAAACACTTCAAAAACGTCTTTTAAAATTTATATTATAAAGTGTTTTCTTTTGCGTCTTTGAGTGCTAACAGTGTTTTCCGTATTCATGTCCCCAAATTAACTACTTTTTTAATGCAATTATTTTCAGGAAATACGAATCTGGTCCCGTTGTTCTACTTGGAAACTTAAGCTATCAACAAAGTTCAATAACAGCCCTTTTTCCACTGCCTGATGTGTTAACTTGTATTTCACGATGATTTTCTCATGTCGACTTGTTTTTCACATTTAAACATCACAATCATACGAGAAGTAGGGGGTGGGAGGGCGAAAGCTTTTGCCAGTCTCTCTCGTGGGATAATTGAATGGAGGGGAGAGGGGGAGGTTGATGATGTGACCCTCCTCATCCTTACTAATCCGTTTATCGTCATCAACACGAGCTTGCCTGGCATCAAGTAGAGGAGGCATATGTCTCCCGTTCTATCGAGTTACCCACCAGACGTCAAAACATGGTTTGGAGAAGGAATAATTTAATTCAACCGGAGCAACCGGCAAAGAAGGGGTAGGGTGTCCTATGTTTTTCAGGCCTGCATTCATGTCCTGAGATGAGGGGGTGAGTGTTTGCATAGTTATTAACCTATGACCAGAGCGCCAGGGTCGGGGGTTTCGAAAAACTGTCCGAAATTTGTTTTTTCCTGAAATCCCCGCCCTTTACACTTTTCCAAACGGGGTTTGTTGACAAATTAAGGAAGAACTTTTTCTAAATTGAAATAGTTCTAAATTTCCCACTATTGATGCGCATATTGAAATTTTCTCTAATGGGGGAAGAAAAGAAGGCTAGCCCCTTCTCAAGCCCCCTATATAGGTGCGAATAAAGGTGCTGAGTGCTTTACCAATACATTTTCCTTATATGTACAGTGTACACAATATGACTTCTATAAATATAAAAAACAAGGAGAATATTTTTTTCATAAATATATCCACATGTGTGTGAGAAACATATGAATTTATATGGTACATCTACGTCGCAGCAAACTCAGCATGTAATCAACCAATGAACTCGCTACGAATACAACACAACTACGAATACAAATACTATTACAGACATTGATTTGTGCACTCACTCACAGCAATTTTTATTCTATTTCACGAAAAGTAAATAATAAGATCCATTTTCGTACATCACAACACAACTACGAATACTATTACAGACATTGATTTGTGCACTCACTCACAGCAATTTTTATTCTATTTCACGAAAAGTAAATAATAAGATCCATTTTCGTTGCAACTTGCACTCACACACACAATATTTTCACAGATCACTGCCTCCTGTCTTAACTCGTGTGGAACCACTATCTATATTTCACTAGCTATAGGGTGCTACAGGAGTCCGTTTCGTATAGTTTTGCCGTCGTCGTCAGTTCGCTCTCTTCCTGCTTTCAACCTGGTTACTTGAAGAGAAATGACGGGGAATGAATAAAGGACAGTTAATCATTGGGCAGTATCGGGTACTATATATTGTTAGAGTTAACAAAAAAACAGCTTCAAGCTACACTATTGTCGATCGAAATCGCCTTCGTTCACACTACTTATAAGAAGAAATTTGAATAATTTCTTCTTATAAGTTGTGTGAAGACAGTATTGGGTACTATATATATTGTTAGAGTTAACAAAAAAACAGCTTCTAGCTACACTATTGTCGATCGAAATCGCCTTCGTTCACACTACTTATAAGAAGAAATTTGAATAATTTCTTCTTATAAGTTGTGTGAAGAAGAAGAATGAATTTGCTTACCCTGTATGTCTCTATTCAGATCTGAAAATTCGTGGCGCCCGCCGGAAGTCTAACTAATGCATCCTTTCTCTCTCTCTCTCTCCCTCCCTCCCTCCCTCTCTTTCTGTCAGTCATCTTGGTGTCCGCTTTCTCTCCTTCCATTTTGAAAATTCGCAGTCGAAACTCATTGGCTTTCAGTCCACTAAGATCAATTTTTTCTCTCATGGCCAAGGCTACAATCAGCGTTTAAACTCGGTTTAAGTTTAACTCTTGGATTAAGCAATTTGATTGGTTGATTTTAAAATTTTCATCCAATGAGATTGCTCAGTTATGGCCGCGGCCATTGGTGACCTTAATAGGTGAAAGAATTGTCCCCTGTTATGTCTAGATTCTGAAGACTCACGAGGCTGAGTCAGTTGTCCTCACGAGGCACCACCGAACTAGAAGCAACACCGTCGGGAATCGAACCAGGGACACCAGGCGTGCAAGCCCTAGAGTGATCTGTGTTACCGATTCGTCCACGGAAGTTGATATTGACGATAAAGTTTCATCTTCCTCTACCTCCTCTGTCTTTTCCCTAAATATCCGTTTATCCTCAAGTTACGTTGCCAGATATTAAACCTAATATACCTATAGACATTGGATAATGACCACAAGAAATAATGGTTGTGTATGTGTATTTATATCTGTAGCATGGCGTAGATCGTTATCCGTACAGTGAAACTGACGTGAGTCAGCAAAATCCTCGTATATTCTCAGCATAATCCTTTATAGTACTGTATCTCGTGGGAAGATGTGTGTTCTCCTTAAACGAAGCCCGTAATTCTAAGTTCTCCGAAAGCGAAGCCCGTCTACTATTGATTTCACCTTTTTGTGAAATTTTTAGCCAATCAGATTGCTCAGTTGTGGCCGCGGCCATTGGTGACCTTAATAGGTGAAAGAATTGTCTCCTGTTATGTCTAGATTCTGAAGACTCACGAGGCTGAGTCAATTGTCCTCACGAGGCACCACCGAACTAGAAGCAACACCGTCGGGAATCGAACCAGGGACATCAGGCTTGCAAGCCCTAGAGTGATCTGTGTTACTGATTCGTCCACGGAAGTTGATATTGACGATAAAGTTTCATCTTCTTCTACCTCCTCTGTCTTCTCCCTAAATATCCGTTTATCCTCAAGTTACGTTGCCTGATATTAAATCTAATATACCTATAAACATTGGATAATGACCACAAGAAGTAATGGTTGTGTATTTATATCTGTAGCATGGCGTAGATCGTTATCCGTACAGTGAAACTGACGTGAGTCAGCAAAATCCTCGTATATTCTCAGCGTAATCCTTTATAGTACTGTATCTCGCGGGAAGATGTGTGTTCTCCTTAAACGAAGCCCGTAATTCTAAGTTCTCCGAAAGCGAAGCCCGTCTACTATTGATTTCACCTTTTTGTCTTTTTTACAGGAGGCCATGGAACGGAAATTCTTCCCTGAGGTATCACAAGTCACAACTGATGATTGTGTTATCAGGTAAGTCGGGTATTCATGATCATATCAAATCCGCCAGTTGAAAATTTCAATCAGGCTCTATGTAAGGGCAGTCGCCTTTGAGCTTTTTTTGCTCTTAAATGTAATAATATACGAAAGAAAGGGCCTTATAATCTTGAGAGGTTCTGGAGGATCTACTGTCCATAGTCTTGTCAAAACAGAATACCATCTTTCGAACATCGTCCTATACTGACCAAATGTAATAATATACGAAAGAAAGGGCCTATAATTTTGAGAGGTTCTGGAGGATCTACTATCCATAGTCTTGTCAAAACAGAATACCATCTTTCGAACATCGTCCTATACTGACCAGAGATTGTTCTAATGTTTAACTTGATATTTCAGATTCTTCCCTGAGGCATCACAAGTCACAACTGATGATTGTGTTATCAGGTAAGTCGGGTATTCATGATCATATCAAATCCGCCAATTGAAATTTTCAATCAGGCTCTATGTAAGGGCAGTCGCCCTTGAGCTTTTTTGCTCTTAGATGTAATAATATACGAAAGAAAGGGCCTATAATCTTGAGAGGTTCTGGAGGATCTACTGTCCATAGTCTTGTCAAAACAGAATACCATCTTTCGAACATCGTCCTATACTGACCAGAGATTGTTCTAATGTTTAACTTGATATTTCAAAAACCTACAACTGAACTATTTCGAGTGATGATGAAGATTTGAAAGTTGAGGATGTCCTGATAGTCATCTTACTGATGGACTGACATTCAGCTCCTTAGTCAGATCCTTCCTTATTGACAGTCAGATCCTCATCATTAGCTCCTGGACCAGGATTCCTGGTTCCTATTATTAGAGTTCTAGTCTAGAATCCATCTGACATCTAGTTGAGTGGAAGAGCTGAATAGGTCACGAAAAGAACTTGTGACGTTTGCCAATTTTTTGGGAGAATAAAGCTATTGTGGGAGTAACAAATACTCGGAATAACAGTAATAATACTAAACAGTATAACATATCAATCGGTACAGATCGCATGGATAGTCTGGAATCCATCTGACATCTAGTTGAGTGGAAGGGCTGAATAGGTCACGAAAAGAACTTGTGACGTTTGCCAATTTTTTTGGAAAAATAAATCTATTGTGGGAGTAACAAATACTCGGAATAACAGTAATAATACCAAAAAGTATAACATATCAATCGGTACAGATCGCATGGCTAAACTGACATCTCGAGAACAATAGTTGAAGCTCATTTCCACATCAATAGATTTCTCACACGACCAAGAATCGGCAGTTCCGATCCCAATTCCGCGAATCCCCTAGGCCGGCGGTAGTTCATAAATTATTTCCTTTTTTTTTGCGAAATTTACGATCGACTTACGATTGTCTTTATCGTTTCGGAAACAATAGGGGATGTTTGGGATCTTGGAATGGTAAACAATAGGGATCTCTAGCGGACAATAGACCACACTGGGCAAACCTAATCGGTGTGTTCGGGCAGTGCATTATGGAAATTGGCCCTCCCCTCTTGCTCTCTCTGTCTCTCTCTCGCCGTCCTTTGTCCTCACTTTAGCTGGAAATTTGTTGTCAAACCAAGAGGTATTAACCCAATTGTGCTTATGTGTGTCTTCTCTCTCTCTCCGTCCTTTGTCCTCACTTTAGCTGGAAATTTGTTGTCAAACCAAGAGGTATTAACCCAATTGTGCTTATGTGTGTCCGAGAAGGGTCTTTGAGTTTATCTATCAAAATGCTTGTCCACACGCCTACAAACTGGCTCCAAAATTACAATGGTACGGACTTCGGGTGTACGGGTCCGGTTTTGGTAATCTAGTCATAGGACTCAAATTCTAAAGCTGTGTCAATCGACGGCCGTCGATCGATGTCTACTGAAACCGGCCACACTGCCTCTACACAATCTAGTCATAGGACTCAAATTCTAAAGCTGTGTCAATCGACGGCCGTCGATCGATGTCTACTGAAACCGGCCACACTGCCTCTACACGAGTATTCACTATATTGGTCTTCTTACTGTCAGCATTGTTTTCATTACAATATAACCAGGCGAAAGAATTGGCAGGAAAAATAGAGGAAGGCCAACAGTACTGTGGACTCAAAATCTCTATGAGTAGTAGGTATATTAACAAGTAATTTGACAAAAATATCCTAGATCTTTTTCTAGTTGCCCATAATGTCCGTGATGGAATAAAGTACATTTCAGAGTCCAAATGGACTTAGTAGTGATCCATCGTATGATTTTATTTTAACAAGGCATCTACCAAAGTCTTCAAATGTTGTACATTACCCAAACCAGTCAGTCATAGAGCAGCAACATGTCCCGTGAAATTCATTCAAGTATGATGTCTTGTTGAAGCGTTATCTGCCTTTATCTCTTGGAAACGAGATTCCCAAAAAGATTTTCGCCGACAGAAACCAAACGAAATAATTAGTTGAAAAAAAATGCATCCATGCGAAATAGTTTTGTGCAAAGGATTTCAAGGAAAAAACTCCTAAACCCTCGGCAGGACATTGATTGACGGCTCAATTCTCAATTTCGAGTTACCTGAGAAGTGCCTACCTTTGTGAGTTCTCAGAAGTACCTAGGAAAGGTATAAGTACCTTTTTTTACAAGAACCTGATGGGTTACTTTTAAAAATGTTCTTGTTTTTAAAAAGTAATGTTATTTACGATAGTATGCAAGTGAGTTGTAGGCGGCTTGATACTCGATGTCACCAGGTCACCTGGTAATATTCTATGGCATTGATCAATGTGTGTCTGTAAGAGTAAAGTAGCTAGTAATTGTGATACTTGGGTTTCAGTCTTGGACTTTTGGTGCCCAAGAACCCTGGGAAGAGATGGCGTTCTCCAATTAAAATGAAATCGTGTTGGGAAAATTTTGTAGGTAGTACAATATTTATAAAGAAGAGGAGAAATCTGTTGAGTGGTCAAAATATTGTTTATAGCTTCAGAGGACGTCCTCAATTTCAATGAATCTGTCAAATTTAAATACGTACGAGTATGTACAGTGTACATGTACACTATTTACCTGTATAACTTACAAGAACATCAAATAGTAATCCATGTCATTGATAGATAGGTATGTAATGTATTTTTTTCACGCCATCAATATTTTGTTAAATTGAACTAAAAAAGTAAAAATCCTTCATTTGCCACAAAAATTTCAATAACCAAAGCAGCTACGTACTAAATACCACCATAAAAACGAATCATTATAATGTCCTCTTCGAATATTGAGGAAAAAACAACATTTGGGTGCAATTTGGATCATTTACTTTACCATCAAATTAAAAAAAGGTCTTAAATTGGGGATTGGACCTGGAGTTTTCAATCATTTTATGGAGGGACACTATTACACTGTACAGACCTTTCTAGCATTATTTCAGTGTTTGGGTCCTTTATTTACTTTATCACGTTCTTTATGTGGAGTGTCAATGCGCTACCCGATGTCCCTTATGTCATGTTGACTCAATTTTTGGGTGCAATTTGGATCATTTACTTTACCATCAAATTAAAAAAAAAGGTCTTAAATTGGGGATTGGACCTGGAGTTTTCAATCATTTTATGGAGGGACACTATTACACTGTACAGACCTTTCTAGCAGAGTTGAGTGTTCAAGATATCCCTTGACATGCTGTGATACAGTGATAAGGAACTTTTCCAATTTCAATATGTCTTCCAAACCTCGGTAACCATGTACTACCATCTACGTACACACCATCCACCTATGTGATGATGATCAGAAACGTGTGATCCAAGATCCTTCGCAACTGGTTTTGAATAAGACATTTGGAGTTCATATTTTAATGAAGAAAATCTATTGTTTAACCACGAAATTGATCAAGCCAAGCTAATATCCGTACCTATACTTTGGTACAACAGTCAAATTTATGAAATTAGGGAACCCATGGCAATCACTCACTTGTACCAATCTGCAATCAGTGCAATCCAAATTCTACACAATACTTCTCCTAGATAATTCATAATTTATTGGGTGAAATTCTGATCAATAATACCTAAATCATCTTTTATTTCGTGTGAAATTTTTCTATTATTTTCTTTCCAGGGTGCGAAATTTTTATTGGGTCAGGTGAATAATCTGCCCAAATTTTAATCAAACAATCGAAATTTATGAAATTAACCCATGGCAATCACTCACTTGTACCAATCTGCAATCAGTGCAATCCAAATTCTACACAATACTTCTCCCAGATAATTCATAATTTATTGGGTGAAATTCTGATCAATAATACCTAAATCATCTTTTATTTCGTGTGAAATTTTTCTATTATTTTCTTGGTCGATTGACCGCTGTCGACTATGTGTGGACACAGCTTAAGGTCCGGGACTGTACTGCCTGTTTTGTCCCTTATCGAAGTTAACATTTTTCGACAACAGATTCATCTCGTCGATTGACCGCTGTCGACTATGTGTGGACACAGCTTAAGGTCCGGGACTGTACTGCCTGTTTTGTCCCTTATCGAAGTTAACATTTAAAATTTTACTACGTCGACCACTCACGTTCAGTTCCATGAACCTGTCGGGCAAAACTGGCATACAAAACCTGACATGAGATGCCTCATACACGCACGATTGCCATGAATGGGTTAAAGGCTTGGTCTTCTCTATTGTTTGGGGGACGATGAATTCCTCCTATTTGATATAAATGGGTTAAAGGCTTGGTCTTCTCTATTGTTTGGGGGACGATGAATTCCTCCTATTTGATATAATATACTACAGGAAGTATGCCTATTAGGTGTTAATGCAACAGATTTTGCAATACACTTGTCGTGCCATGCCAAAACCATTCCAAATGCAACTTGGGACCATTCGACCATTCTTCAATAAATATACATAAATATGTCTGATTCTGATCGTTAAAATTTGGCCAGACCAAATTACGAAATCTATGGAAGGGATAGGTTTTTTGGTTTGGTTTGGTTTAGGGAACTGTAACAACGGTGGTCTTATCGTCCCGAAAACGAAGAGGGAATGAGAACGGAATAGGAGAAACCCAGAGATTCTTCAATAAATATACATAAATATGTCTGATTCTGATCGTTGATCGTTAAAATTTGGCCAGACCAAATTACGAAATCTATGGAAGGGATAGGTTTTTGGTTTGGTTTAGGGAACTGTAACAACGGTGGTCTTATCGTCCCGAAAACGAAGAGGGAATGAGGACGGAATAGGAGAAACCCAGACGTTTCGAGAAGAAACCTTATCTGTGTAGGGTAAAGTTGGCCCCGAATTCAATGTCGTCATAGGTAAATGCAATTGGTAGTTCTGACATCTCCACTAATTTTCTCAAATAATTGAATTCAAATATACGGGGAAAAGAAATCGTCCTATCCTATAAATAAAACAAATCAACCCTTAATATACCCACCCACCCCCTTCCCACGACTTTCCCCCTCTTCATCAACTTGCCACAACAATTGTGAACATTTTCGTCCTAATGCAATATTTATTCGACGAAAAAGTAAGTTGAATTGTTCTCCACCTCCCACTCTAATAGAATTACGACCTGGGTCATTAGAAACGCTGCCAGATTTCGACTACTCTGGAGAGACGAGAGCTTGGTGGAGGAAGTGGGGGAGAGGGACTGTGAGAAGAGAGAGGAGGTGGAGGGAGGAAGAGAGGAGAGGGTTAACTATGAGGAGAGGGGGAGATATAAGGATAGAGGCGTAGGAATAAGCAGAGAGAGGAGGGAGGAAGGTTCGTGTCAGGGCGCGGCATATGTTTCACTGGAAATCCTTGCGGGCACAGGAGATGAGCGACGGTTAAAGTTGGCACATACAGGGTGGATTTCACCAATCTTCATTTTAGCCCCTAACAGCCTGTTAGCTTAACAGCCCTGTTAAGCCTTTACAAATCAAATGGAACTTAACAGGCTTTTGGCTTAACATGCCTTTTAGGGACTGAAAAAATATTGGTTCAATCCACTGACAGGTTGTAGTTGAGGGACCAACCTCGGTGGTTTAGTGGCCTTCTGATCCGGATATTGACAGTTCGAGTCCAAGTCAAGACATAAAATTTATACAAGTGTGCCAAGAATTGAAGAGAGTTGCACAGGATCGAGAGGAATATAAAAGAAGAACCAACTTACTGATTCAAAATTTCAAACTTATGAGCAGATTGTGACCTAAGAGATTAATCAGCGAACGACATTTGTGACAAGCTTTCATCATGTTGCTTGAGAAAATAAATAAACAATCTAACGAGATTTTTTGGTGATCTTGGTGATCTTGTGATAAGAAGTAATGCAAGGGCTTGCAATAAAGTTCCAAGCTGGATATCATCCCAAAGTACTAGTGAGCTAATCTTGTAGCACCATCCTGTGATTTTTTGGTGATCTTGGACAAGGAAAGTAAGAAGTAATGCAAGGGCTTGCAATAAAGTTCCAAGCTGGATATCATCCCAAAGTACTAGTGAGCTAATCTTGTAGCACCATCCTGTATGGAAATTCTCCTGTTGCTCTAGATATTTTTTCTCGTGAAAAGTAATAATAATGAAATGAAAGTTTGTACAATTGATTGCAATGTAATAGAATGCAATTTGATTAAGTCCCTCACCAGCTCTTGCCAAATACAGGGTGAATCTTGTAGAGGAAATGTGGGACTTGGTCTGGAATAACGGCCGAACCGTCGTACCTTCTGGAAACAGGGCCCAAGGATATTTTTGATCTACATAATTTATCCAATCTCTGTGCCAAGTTCGAGCGACTTTGGCTGAAAACTAAAGACTGCCTTTTTATTTTTATTTTATAAGTTTCCATTTATTGGTTTTTCAGAACAACTCCCTCATCAAATAAATTGTTAACAAATGGTATACCCATCTGAGGAAATGTGGGACTCCCCCCCCCCTTGCCCTGGTTAGTACTTTTCATGAAAGATTAGGGGTTAAAAAAAGGCTGACGGAAGAAATGGCTGAGAGAAACTAGCTGTCCCACTTTTGATCGTCATTAATTATGGAAGCTATCTGCAAAATTTGAGCGACCTGTGGCTAAAGGTAAAGTCGTGAGAAGCGCTAGTTTCTTTTGAGCGTTTTCCCTGTATAACCCTAAATAGCGGAACTTTGGTCTGGAATAACGGCCGAACCGTACCTTCTGGAAACAGAGCCCAAGGATATTTTTGATCTACATAATTTATCAAATCTCTGTGCCAAGTTCGAGCGACTTTTGCTGAAATCTAAATACTTCCTTTTCGGTATATTTGAATTTCTGGCAAGGGAAATTTGTTCATTGTTCATGGGCATACCTAGGCTAAATTTCTACCCTTGTTTCCCTGTCGATCCTTTATGTTTAGACACCCTGTATATGAACATTGTACAACACTCAATGCTCAATCTCTGTGTTTATATTGTAGCAGTTTTATTATTTATGCTCTTGGGACCCTACAAACCCTTTCCTTCTCTCCCTTCTATCCGTTCTGAACTTTCAACAATATTTTCAACAGTTTCATTTCTCAGTGAAATGGTCTGTTTGTTTTAGAAAGTTCTCGGCTCTCGATCGAATTAAAGTATAACTTTTAGGTACCTACCTACCTCCCTGTGAGTTATTCCTGACTCGGTTCCCATAGGTATTCATCTACGTCCGGCCAGCCAGCCAGCCAGCCAGTTTTTTTTTTTTTTTTTTCTTTTTTCCTTTTTCTTTTTCATTGTCTAAATTCTAAGCATTTTTATGTGCGAAACAGAAATATGTAGAACTTACGCCCTGGAAATTCCTGTAGAATTGAAGAAATGAAAATAAAAGGCAAAAGTGCAAAACATACCGGAAAGAATCACTTCTGAGTCCCCAAGCTCTTCTCTCAGAGTACAAAATGTTTTTACTTATTCCCTCAGCACTCACAGCAGTCGAAAACTTTTTCTGGGGTAAAAAAATTATGTAAATTTTTGTTTCCAACTGATTAAAATTGAAATGTTCTGTTTTCATACAGAATTAAAGTTTCAGCATAATCACTTTTTTTTTTGCTGATGTTAAATTGAGTTTTCTCTGGAATGGTGCGTGTTTTTCATACCATTCATACCAAAATTATCATAAATATTATGCTTGTTTTATTCGGTGTTGCTTCCATGTTGACTTTGTGAATATTGATATAATTTTGTTTGTTTCCTCAGTGCTAAGTGTTCAACTGACTCAAAACCCACCGTGTATGGACAAATGAAACTGATTTCATGCTTTCCAGAGCTACAGAAATTCTTTTATTATTGTACACGGCATAAAAAAATTTGATTCCTATTTGAAAGTAGGTAGCTTTTCTCCTCTAATGCTCTCATAAAATCTTTGGTTAGCCTAGTGTACTCGTAGAGTGATGGTTTACTTAGCTCTGCACACCATATGAATGTATAAAGTAGACACTAGTTTACTATAATGTGAAGTTCATAGCAGAAACAACAATTAGACCAGGTCATTTATTGTTGGCGGTAGTAGAACCTAATTGTTTGTTAAATAACTTGAGTTTATAATGGTAAATAGCTGAGAAGAATACACATCCTAGACAACAATACAAATTAACAAAACAATGAATGTAAATGTGTGAAGAGCACACGTATAATAGCACATCTAAATGTCTGAGTGCACAATGTAACACCCAACTATCTCGACAATACAAAGCCCGGGCCCGACCACCTTCTGAACCTGATCACATTGTATTATCACATAACAATACCATATTTATACAATAATAAAAAAAAATCCACTGTTATTCTCTCCGTCACACAAAAGCTTTTTCACAATGTGTAGTGCAACGTGGTGAATGGTAGTAAGTTTTGTAGTAAAATATTCCCATTCATAAATAATTTAGAGAAAAAGTCCTCTACAATACAACCTGTGTCTGGTGTGATTGTGAATGAAACGCTGAATAGACACCGCGGATTATGAACTTACTGGTTTTGAATAAGACATTTGGAGTTCATATTTTAATGAAGAAAATCTATTGTTTAACCACGAAATTGATCAAGCCAAGCTAATATCCGTACCTATACTTTGGTACAACAGTGAAATTTATGAAATTAACCCATGGCAATCACTCACTTGTACCAATCTGCAATCAGTGCAATCCAAATTCTACACAATACTTCTCCCAGATAATTCATAATTTATTGGGTGAAATTCTGATCAATAATACCTAAATCATCTTTTATTTCGTGTGAAATTTTTCTATTATTTTCTTTCCAGGGTGCGAAATTTTTATTGGGTCAGGTGAATAATCTGCCCAAATTTTAATCAAACAATCTCATTATCTTCCTTTTCAACAAGGTAAGCAGAATCTTTATTGTTCCTAATTCCATATTTTATTGTTACTTTATTTCTTTAGAATTTAATGAATGTTTGTAAATTGATTTTATACAATCAAAACATTGAAATTTCGTGAGGGCAACAGCTTTTGTCTTGGTGGTGTAAACCCATCTTTTGTGTAACCTTACTTACCTAAATAGATACCCAAATCTTGGATTTCTATCCAAAATACTTTGCATTGTTCATTTAGGTTTTCTTACCCATGTTTTGTTTGCAGTATTTTTTAAAGTGTTTACCAATTTTATGCTTTAATTTAATTTTGTTTTTCAAATAATACCTATGGCGTTTTAAAAGTCTTGTGCTTTAACTTTAACTTACATTAGGCCTCAACGATTCTTCTATGACCTATTCGATAGCAAGGTAAGGTCCATGTAGATCGGACAGAATACATCCAGTAAACATCAAACACCTTCAGAATTTCGTCTGTAGTTCAAGAGTTGAGTGTTCAAGATATCCCTTGACATGCTGTGATACAGTGATAAGGAACTTTTCCAATTTCAATATGTCCTCATAACCTCGGTAACCATGTACTACCATCTACGTACACACCATCCACCTATGTGATGATGATCAGAAACGTGTGATCCAAGATCCTTCGTAGTCCATCATGATGATCCTATCCAGCCAGCTCCAGTCACGGCTGTTACATATCAACGTGATGTTACGTGGCCCTACACGGCTTAGCAGCCAGAGCATATCGAATAGTTAATTAGAATAAGGGGCGCCTCCGTACAACATAGTTGATATCAAAACTTTAATTATTTTGGGACCCCCTAGCGATATCAGAAAATCTAATAGATGTTTGGTAGAGAAGATGGAAACGGTTTCTGTTAATGATTTCGCACATGACCCTATACACCGCCATGGCGAGGATTGAATAGCCGCAGAGAAAACCGTCTTGACTACTGGGTGGATACGTTTGGAGAGTCAACGTGGCTCCTTCGGTGCTTCGGTTACACCTTCTGACAACAGTATGTCAAATATCATCACTTTAATATATATTGCAACCCATCTCTAACGTATAAAATCTGGTACACAAGTTCCGATTTGTTGGACGACAAGTTGGCAAATAAATCGTAGAGTATGTAACCATACGTAATACAAGTTAAAGTTTAACACCCATCAGAAAGATCACGGAACGCTCAGCACAAAAAACCAGATAAATCAGAAATGCTTTTAAATCCCTGGGCTTACAGCTTCGAAAACAGCATTTCGAGATGCTCCACAACTGAAGATGTTTAGCAACACTGTATACAGTCGAGGTGATGAAAAGAAAGAAGCTCTGGTACACCTTCAAAATTTTGATTTAGCTTTATGTAAAAAATCTGGTGTGAACATCACATGACTTTCCTTATCCTATTGAATGATGCTTTACGTAATACAAGTTAAAGTTTAACACCCATCAGGAAGATCACGGAACGCTCAGCACAGAAAACCAGATAAATCAGAAATGCTTTTAAATCCCTGGGCTTACAGCTTCGAAAACAGCATTTCGAGATGCTCCACAACCGAAGATGTTTAGCAACACTGTATATAGTCGAGGTGATGAAAAGAAAGAAAGCTCTGGGATATTAATGGTGATGGTGCGACAATCGACAACACCGCTCTGCTCGGTCCACTTTGAGCTCTGGGATATTAATGGTGATGGTGCGACAATCGACAACACCGCTCTGCTCGGTCCACTTTGATTTCCAACCCACATGCTGACAATGATGATCACTTTCTGAAATTAGAAGAAGGATTCCGAAACACTGGATCCAAAGTGTGAGAAATTAGAAATCGGGATGAAATTAATAACGATAATGAATTGATGGAAGAACAAAGTAATATCGGTGGTGATGGTGATACTGATGTATTGATTGATAATGCTGATGAAAGATTAAATGATTTTGCTTTAGATACATGTTTGGGGTAGGGGATTTTGTGATTTAATTATTCGTTTTGGCTTCCTTCTTGATCTCTAAGAGCTACAGTAATATGTGTGCTGTACTTCGGCATTCCACTTTATTTATGGGGTTCGATCTTTTCTAATAATTAGCTGTCAATGATTGTTCTCTTTGGACTGCAGATAGTAGGAGTAGACTCACACTTTGTGTTAAGAGCTACAGTAATATGTGTGCTGTACTTCGGCATTCCACTTTGTTTATGGGGTTCGATCTTTTCTAATAATTAGCTGTCAATGATTGTTCTCTTTGGACTGCACATAGTAGGAGTAGACTCACACTTTGTGTATTTTCATCATGTTTGTCAGTCACAATCCCAAGTTTCATGACTTCCGAAGACAGTAGCATTAAAACTTAAAACAAACCATCCATTGTTATTCTTTAGTAAATAGCTATCAAGTTCTGTCAACTAGTTTGTCCAAATGTAAACTAAATCAAAAATGATAATTGGTCTACCAATTTGATCTGGGTTTCCATGAAAACTTCTGTTGTGACACGAGTTTCCTCAATTTTCTTTCTAATTGCCTTGTTTTATTGATAATTAGTGTATTAACGGTTGGAAAATACTATTTGGGTACTTGCTCAAGGTGAATGTTACCCGTAAAAGTTGACACCATTGGTGTTCATCTGTTTTCTACCTGGCTCTCATTTAAACATTTCTTTTAAAGAATTGCCAATTTCCAGTTTGCAACTTTGTAGGATTCAAAAGGAGATGATTTTCGCACGAAGGAAAGGTTTGGTTTGTTGAAAGATGACAAGAATATACCATTGAAATATCAAGAATTATTTGTACATATTTTAATTTCTGTCTTTACTAGAGATTCAATCTTCTATTACCTACATAATTTTACCTTCTGTTATTTAAATTTACCATTGATTTTCACGCATATCGACAAAACCGATTTACATTTTCCAACCATTGTTCACCTCGGGAGTTTTCCACCCGATTTCAATAATAACTCCCGAGATACCCACCTTACCTCCGTAATATAAAATACATTCTAGACCCCATGCCTGGGAAATTGGAAGCGGATTTTGTATCTCGGCACACTTGAGCTTGTATCGAGAGACAAGAGCATACTTCCTTTTTACCAAGGTAGAGAATTCTCAAACGAGAGAGCAGAGAGAGGAAAAAAATACAAAAATTCTCCTAAATAATATCATTTCAAGTTGAAATAATTGTCTTGTACTTTGCTTGCCACTCTAGTGAGCACATCGACCTGAAATATGAAAACAAGAAGGAAGTGAAGAATGCTGAACACCGGGACCCGAGGGTATGGGCGTCATAAATGCAGGGATTTTTAATGTGAAAATATAAAAAAATGTAAATTATTTTCGTTTCTGTTCTTCCCTTGACCTGGCCCGGCGGAGTGGGGGAAATGGGACTCTGCTTTCGAGCGAAGGTCTTTTCGGGATAGCCGTTTCAAGTTCGGACCCCAAAAGAAAGGCTGCACAAAATTAAGATTGAAAAAACTTTGAAAATCTTGTGGAAAACTTTCTTACGAGTATCTTCTTTCAGTATTTGTTTACAGATACTCGAGAACCATCTACCTATTGGTCAAACCCGAGGAAAGACAAGACAATATTTAGACAAATTGGTGAAGTCATGCGTATCTTGGGATCTACATGAGATGATCCTAGCCTGTAGAAGACAGATCAGATATTCCATACTCTATTTCTATTTATTATAAGGTAAGGTCTTGAAAATAATATTTAATCATGTCGATTATAATCGAACGGGTGTTTAAAAATCTTGGAGACTTTGGATTCCGATGTTAAGTCTTGGCCTGTGTTTCATTTGGAAGTTTGTGGATTTGTGATAGTTGGCGAAATGAAAATGTGCGAATTCTAGTCAAGTCTCACCTAAAGTACACAAAGGTATCTGCTCGACCAAAGAAATCGTTCTTAAACAAAATGTGTTCCGTTTAATGTTTCGTGTTTCGTTAGGGTCATAAACATTCCTAAACTTTTGGACCTTCCGATTGTGGAAAATATGTTCTGATGGGAGACAGAGAAAAATAATGGATAAAAATGTAGAAAGATATCCAGAGGAGACGCCATGGTAATGTTGGGTGATTATGAGAAATATGGATGACCAAATCATAAAGGGGAACGAATTAGAAAAGAAAATAGGGAATATGAAGATTATTTAGTACTTTCTTGTCAGATGAACATATCGGAGGCCAGTATGATGATGAAGCTTTGGTTGATGTTGAGGATTTTTTCCAGAAAACACCTTCAAGACTAATGATTTTTATTAAATCTTCTCGTAACGACTTAATACAGCTTTTTGGGTGTAGGAAAGTCGTATGACAATTTTACGTTGAGAGGAGTAAAATCAGTAAAAGGAAAAAGTTAGCTAACAAGAACAATGGCATGAGTACCAAAATTTAGATTTTCTCTGAGAAATACAAAAATCACATCAAGTATTTTCCTGGTCCAAACCTGGATTCAAAATTTAGGAAGATCTATAAAAGCGTTTGTAATGATATCAAGCCTGTCTTTGAATATCTAAACGTGATTATTCAGCAGGCCCTACTCCCAATATTTTCCTCTGATAACAACAGTAATGGTCTTGTGTTTTTAATCAGAACTATTAGGCTTATCCAAGCGACACAATAATTCCGTTGTTTCATGGATATCTAGTAATCCACCTCGTTGAATATGAGATGGTATACTCACCGTTTATTGAAAATATTGAGAAAATGATAATCGAGGTTCAAACGATTGTTTATTTCTGACTGTATTCACAATATTGGTCTTCTCACTGTCAGCATTGTTTTCATTACAATATAACCAGGAGAAAGAATTGGCAGGAAAAATAGAGGAAGGCCAACAATACTGTGGACTCAAAATCTCTATGAGTAGTAGGTATATTAACAAGTAATTTGACAAAAATATCCTAGATCTTTTTCTAGTTGCCCATAATGCCCATGATGGAATAAAGTACATTTCAGAGTCGAAATGGACGTAGTGATCCATCGTATGATTATTTAAACAAGGCATCTAGCAAAGTCTTCAAATGTACATTACCCAAACCAGTCATAGAGCAGCAACATGTCCCGTGAAATTCGTTCAAGTATGATGTCTTGTTGAAGCGTTATCTGCCTTTATCTCTTGGAAACGAGATTCCCAAAAAGATTTTCGCCGACAGAAACCAAACGAAATAATTAGTTGAAAAATGCATCCATGCGAAATAGTTTTGTGCAAAGGATTTCAAGGAAAAAAACTCCTAAACCCTTGGCAGGACATTGATTGACGGCTCAATTCTCAATTTCGAGTTACCTGAGAAGTGCCTACCTTTGTGAGTTCTCAGAAGTACCTAGGAAAGGTATAAGTACCTTTTTTTACAAGAACCTGATGGGTTACTTTTAAAAATGTTCTTGTTTTTAAAAAAGTGATGTTATTTACGTGAAATAATTGTCTTGTACTTTGCTTGCCACTCTAGTGAGCACATCGACCTGAAATATGAAAACAAGAAGGAAGTGAAGAATGCTGAACACCGGGACCCGAGGGTATGGGCGTCATAAATGCAGGGATTTTTAATGTGAAAATATAAAAAAATGTAAATTATTTTCGTTTCTGTTCTTCCCTTGACCTGGCCCGGCGGAGTGGGGGAAATGGGACTCTGCTTTCGAGCGAAGGTCTTTTCGGGATAGCCGTTTCAAGTTCGGACCCCAAAAGAAAGGCTGCACAAAATTAAGATTGAAAAAACTTTGAAAATCTTGTGGAAAACTTTCTTACGAGTATCTTCTTTCAGTATTTGTTTACAGATACTCGAGAACCATCTACCTATTGGTCAAACCCGAGGAAAGACAAGACAATATTTAGACAAATTGGTGAAGTGAGGTCTTTTCGGGATAGCCGTTTCAAGTTCGGAACCCAAAAGAAAGGCTGCACAAAATTAAGATTGAAAAAACTTTGAAAATCTTGTGGAAAACTTTCTTTGAGTATTTGTTTACAGATACTCGAGAACCATCTACCTATTGGTCAAACCCGAGGAAAGACAAGACAATATTTAGACAAATTGGTGAAGTCATGCGTATCTTGGGATCTACATGAGATGATCCTAGCCTGTAGAAGACAGATCAGATATTCCATACTCTATTTCTATTTATTATAAGGTAAGGTCTTGAAAATAATATTTAATCATGTCGATTATAATTGAACGGGTGTTTAAAAATCTTGGAGACTTTGGATTCCGATGTTAAGTCTTGGCCTGTGTTTCATTTGGAAGTTTGTGGATTTGTGATACGAAATAATTGTCTTGTACTTTGCTTGCCACTCTAGTGAGCACATCGACCTGAAATATGAAAACAAGAGGGAAGTGAAGAATGCTGAACATCAAGACTAATGATTTTTACTAAATCTTCTCGTAACGACCTAATACACCTTTTTGGGTGTAGGAAAGTCGTATGACAATTTTACGTTGAGAGGAGTAAAATCAGTAAAAGGAAAAAGTTAGCTAACAAGAACAATGGCATGAGAGTACCAAAATTTAGATTTTCTCTGAGAAATACAAAAATCACATCAAGTATTTTCCTGGTCCAAACCTGGAAAACTGTCAAAATTTAGGAAGATCTATAAAAGCGTTTGTAATGATATCCAGCCTGTCTTTGACTATCTAAACGTGATTATTCTGCAGGCCCTACTCCCAATATTTTCCTCTGATAACAACAGTAATGGGCTTGTCTTGTGTTTTTAATCAGAACTATTAGGCTTATCCAAGTTCAAGACTAATGATTTTTATTAAATCTTCTCGTAACGACTTAATACAGCTTTTTGGGTGTAGGAAAGTCGTATGACAATTTTACGTTGAGAGGAGTAAAATCAGTAAAAGGAAAAAGTTAGCTAACAAGAACAATGTCATGAGTACCAAAATTTAGATTTTCTCTGAGAAATACAAAAATCACATCAAGTATTTTCCTGGTCCAAACCTGGATTCAAAATTTAGGAAGATCTATAAAAGCGTTTGTAATGATATCAAGCCTGTCTTTGAATATCTAAACGTGATTATTCTGCAGGCCCTACTCCCAATATTTTCCTCTGATAACAACAGTAATGGTCTTGTGTTTTTAATCAGAACTATTAGGCTTATCCAAGCGACACAATAATTCCGTTGTTTCATGGATATCTAGTAATCCACCTCGTTGAATATGAGATGGTATACTCACCGTTTATTGAAAATATTGAGAAAATGATAATCGAGGTTCAAACGATTGTTTATTTCTGACTGTATTCACAATATTGGTCTTCTCACTGTCAGCATTGTTTTCATTACAATATAACCAGGAGAAAGAATTGGCAGGAAAAATAGAGGAAGGCCAACAATACTGTGGACTCAAAATCTCTATGAGTAGTAGGTATATTAACAAGTAATTTGACAAAAATATCCTAGATCTTTTTCTAGTTGCCCATAATGCCCATGATGGAATAAAGTACATTTCAGAGTCGAAATGGACGTAGTGATCCATCGTATGATTATTTAAACAAGGCATCTAGCAAAGTCTTCAAATGTACATTACCCAAACCAGTCATAGAGCAGCAACATGTCCCGTGAAATTCGTTCAAGTATGATGTCTTGTTGAAGCGTTATCTGCCTTTATCTCTTGGAAACGAGATTCCCAAAAAGATTTTCGCCGACAGAAACCAAACGAAATAATTAGTTGAAAAATGCATCCATGCGAAATAGTTTTGTGCAAAGGATTTCAAGGAAAAAAACTCCTAAACCCTTGGCAGGACATTGATTGACGGCTCAATTCTCAATTTCGAGTTACCTGAGAAGTGCCTACCTTTGTGAGTTCTCAGAAGTACCTAGGAAAATGATGGAATAAAGTACATTTCAGAGTCGAAATGGACGTAGTGGTCCATCGTATGATTATTTTAACAAGGCATCTACCAAAGTCTTCAAATGTTGTACATTACCCAAACCAGTCAGTCATAGAGCAGCAACAGCAACATGTCCCGTGAAATTCGTTCAAGTATGATGTCTTGTTGAAGCGTTATCTGCCTTTATCTCTTGGAAACGAGATTCCCAAAAAGATTTTCGCCGACAGAAACCAAACGAAATAATTAGTTGAAAAATGCATCCATGCGAAACAGTTTTGTGCAAAGGATTTCAAGGAAAAAACTCCTAAACCCTCGGCAGGACATTGATTGACGGCTCAATTCTCAATTTCGAGTTACCTGAGAAGTGCCTACCTTTGTGAGTTCTCAGAAGTACCTAGGAAAGGTATAAGTACCTTTTTTTTACAAGAACCTGATGGGTTACTTTTAAAAATGTTCTTGTTTTTAAAAAGTAATGTTATTCACGATAGTATGCGAGTGAGTTGTAGGCGGCTTGATACTCGATGTCACCAGGTCACCTGGTAATATTCCATGGCATTGATCAATGTGTGAGTAATGTTATTTACGATAGTATGCGAGTGAGTTGTAGGCGGCTTGATACTCGATGTCACCAGGTCACCTGGTAATATTCCATGGCATTGATCAATGTGTGTCTGTAAGAGTAAACTAGCTAGTAATTGTGATACTTGGGTTTCAGTCTTGGACTTTTGGTGCCCAAGAACCCTGGGAAGAGATGGCGTTCTCCAATTAAAATAAAATCGTGTTGGGAAAATTTTGTAGGTAGTACAATATTTATAAAGAAGAGGAGGAATCTGTTGAGTCGTCAAAATATTGTTTGTAGCTTCAGAGGACGTCCTCAATTTCAATGAATCTGTGAAATTTAAATACGTACGAGTATGTACACTATTATTTACCTGTATAACTTACAAGAACATCAAATGGGAAAATTACAATATTTATAAAGAAGAGGAGGAATCTGTTGAGTCGTCAAAATATTGTTTATAGCTTCAGAGGATGTCCTCAATTTCAATGAATCTGTGAAATTTAAATACGTACGAGTATGTACACTATCTACCTGTTTAACTTACAAGAACATCAAATAGTAATCCATGTCATTGATAGATAGGTATGTAATGTAATTTTTGCACGCCATCAATATTTTGTTAAATTGAACTAGAAAATCCTTCATTTGCCACAAAAATTTCAATAACCAAAGCAGCTACGTACTAAATACCACCATAACAAGCGGGGCCCGTCCCTCCGGGAATTTTTCGATCTTGGTTAAGGAAAATCAATATTTATGTACCTACCTATTT
>NW_007378490.1:48852-64476 GCF_000475195.1 Diaphorina citri
CAAGCAGGGTCCGTCCCTCCGGGAATTTTTTAGCCCGTAGTGATTAGAGAAAATCAGTACCTATGTACCTACTCGATTCTAATGCTATATCATTACGGATCTCCTGGGATTTTCACAATTTCCAGAGTGCCTTCGTCGTTGCATTTCACCATTTCAGTCATCATCTTCAACTTCAAAGCCACGTATGAGATGCCAGGTTCCTATTTGCCCCGGAACCTTCTCACGTTTTTCAATTACCCGCTATATCATTACGGATCTCCTGGGATTTTCACCATTTCCAGAGTGCCTTCGTCGTTGCATTTCACCATTTCAGTCATCAACTTCAAAGCCACGTATGAGATGCCAGGTTCCTATTTGCCCCGGAACCTTCTCACGTTTTTCAATTACCCACCGTCAGGCACTCTGGGGAGGCTTTGGATTGAGGTACCATCGGGAGAAGAAGGCTCCCCCAGAAGATTTGGCAAAACCTCCTTTGAAATATGATCTTTCGGATCGGTATGAAGGATCAGTAACACAGGTTTGGCAGGATTTGCTGTCAACATTTTACAGTCAAATTTGTAGTCATTCAAACCAAGAGATCAGTGATTTTGAGAAAAACAGTATTATTCCTTTGAAGTTCAAGAGTACCTACCTATGTATTTAGAATTTATTAGTAATATCGGTTAAATCGATCGGTGGTATGCTTTCTACAGATCTCAATTTCATTAGATCCATTCCCTTTGAAGTTCAAGAGTACCTATGTATTTAGAATTTATTAGTAATATCGGTTAAATCGATCGGTGGTATGCTTTCTACAGATCTCAATTTCATTAGATCCATTCAAGAATAAACAAAAGTAGGTAAAGTAGGTATTCTTAATTTTTTGAACAAAACTGGAACATTATTTAAATTGTCACCCCCTGCACCAATTTATAGAAGGTCAATTCATCAATCTAACATTCTAAAATATGAATTGCTAAATGATTGGTAGGAAAAAGAGGCTGTGGTTAGTCATTATCAATCATAACTAACTTGACTGTAGTACATACGAGTATCTGTATAATTTAATTGTGATGTGCTTTGATTTTGTTACAATCATATTTGTCTTTTGAGAGCTAGCATGGCCTTGGGAGTAACTTTTAAAGAATCTGCTATGTTAAAACACATGGTATGTTTTGAATTCTGTACGGAGGAAAAACAAACTTCCCCGTGTGTTTGAAATTTCCCGGTATACTTCCCCCTCAAGTCAGTAGTGATAAATTATGTTACAGGAAATCTAATTAATATCGTGAAATCCGTCCAGGTGTGTTTGATTGATTTTTTATATCATTTCCCCAGGACTTTGGCTTCAAATGAATATCTTAAGGATTCGAAATAAGTTTCAACGTTAGATTCAATTCCGCCATATTGATTTCCTGTTATCAAAAACACCGCCAGAGCCTTTGCTGTGAGAATGACTCAATACTATTCGATCTATCATCCGCAACAATTTCAGAATGGATTCCTTGGATCCCGGATATTGGCAGCTCGTATATTACACATCAGGTGACCCAAAGGTGACATTTTATAAGTCCTTTCAGAGAGAAAACTAAAACCTTCCTTCCCAGCTTGAGATTTTGGGGTGATTGATTTTGTGTCTTTTGAGAAATCCGATTTGGGAAAAAGAAATTATTTAATTTGATTTGGTGAGGTACAACCAAATCGAAAATGAATGACTTGGTAGAAAATTCGTAGAATTTGATTTTCCTCGTGGAGGTAAGATTTGGGTGGTAATGCCAGAGCTGTGGTCATGAACCTAATAAGCAAGAGATTAACAAATTACATATAGGCGCATTATAACCCTCTGACATTGTATGGTCTTTGGTTAAGGGTCGATCATTACCTAGTTGTGATTTGCATATTATTGTATAGGTGACTTGTGTTATTTGTTGGGCTTAATGGATTTGGATTTGCGATCCAACTTTTCTTTCGATTCTAACGCTATATCATTACGGATCTCCTGGGATTTTCACAATTTCCAGAATGCCTTTGTCGTTGCATTTCACTATTTCAGTCATCATCTTCAACTTCAAAGCCACGTATGAGATGCCAGGTTCCTATTTGCCCCGGAACCTTCTCACGTTTTTCAATTACCCACCGTCAGGCACTCTCGTCGTCAAATTCCAATCTCGTGGCCGCCTGGTAGGGTATTGGCAACGCCAGGACTCATTAACACCGAGTGCTACTCGCTGGAACTCCAGAAGTACTTGGACCAGACAGTGCTTGGCGCCACACCGTGTCAATTCCGATTGGATATACCTTGATCGATACTCCAGAGTTACGTCATTATATCAACGCACCAGCACCGTACAATGTTATAACACGTTGGAAAACTGGCTACAGGGTCTGATAAGTGGAACTCGAATCAAGCGTTCCGGGAGGTGCGCCATCGCGGCATCGGCGTATCGGCGACACCCAGCCTGTGGTAGCACGAAACAGAGTTTTGAGCTTTTACATTTGAAACTCAACCCGGCATTTGAAACTCAACCCGGAGAAAGACTTCTCAAGTCCAAAGATCGACTTTGTGTTAACCTAGTTAGCTTGGAGGGTAGTGTGCCGGGAGGCGCGGCATCGGCGTATCGGCGACACCCAGCCTGTGGTAACACGAAACAGAGTTTTGAGCTTTTACGGCATTTGAAACTCAACCCGGAGAAAGACTTCTCAAGTCCAAAGATCGACTTTGTGTTAACCTAGTTAGCTTGGAGGGTAGTGTGCCTACCTTTCCCGCCCTCGGTGATCTTTATATCAAACAGACAAGGTTCGTTCAGGGAAAGACTGGCTTTCTTCAATATTGTCCCCGGTCTCTAATCTCTATTCGATTTAGAGACGATAAGACCTTTGTTACATTTGCCTGTATCAAATGGCTTGACATGAAGAGTCTGAAATCTTTCTCTTCCGGAACGACTGGCTTTCTTCAATATTGTCCCCGGTCTCTATTCGATTTAGAGACGATAAGACTTTTGTTACATTTGCTTGTATCAAATGGCTTGACATGAAGAGTCTGAAATCTTTCTCTTCTGGGAGAACCAACTTTACTAGAGCAGTATCACCAAAATCATTGAGTTAAGCCTAATGTACAATTTTTGAACCCCTTGTAGGTACCCGGTATGTGTTTCAGATATTAGAAAAACCTTGTCAGTCGAGATACTAATGGTGATCTGTAGGGAAAATGTTGTAAAGAAATTCAATGACCCTTCTTCGTATGAAGTACACACACGGTTATAGAGAGAATATCTTCAGGAATCTCCTAGTATCTCCAGACTGTCTCCATTTCAGTCGAATGTCTCTTCATAAACAAGCTGGATATTGTTTTCTCCTAAGATAACTTCGAGTTCAACTACATACTCGTAACTTCAAGAAAAGAATTTGATTTTCCGACAGCTCGAAAGATATTGAATTAAAATTGTATTCTAAAAGCGTTTTTTTGTAGTTATCAATTACGGTTTCTTTTCATTTGAAGTGGTTAAATTTTGACCAAGGCCTTTGTCAGCCTAGGATATCATTGGTTACATACTCGTAACTTCAAGACAACTCGAAAGATATTGAATTAAAATTGTATTCTAAAAGCGTTTTTTTTGTAGTTATCAATTACGGTTTCTTTTCATTTGAAGTGGTTAAATTTTGACCAAGGCCTTTGTCAGCCTAGGATATCATTGGTAACATACTCGTAACTTCAAGAAAAGAATTTGATTTTCCGACAACTTGAAAGATATTGAATTAAAATTGTATTCTAAAAGCGTTTTTTGTAGATATCAATTAAGGTTTCTTTTCATTTGAAGTGGTTAAATTTTGACCAAGGCCTTTGTCAGCCTAGGATATCATTGGTTAGTCGTTAATTGATTTATTTGGCCCCATGCTTTCTGACCCTGTTTGATTAGCGAAGGTCGATTTCGAAAACCAACCAGTCTATCACCCACAAAATGACATTTTCCGAAGAACAGGTTGTTTATTGAGAAACCTGTGAAGTTAGCTAAGGATCTTGAGTTAATTTTCATTTCAAATCCATTCTGTCACAAAGGCTTCTCACACACCTGTTAGGAAATAATGAGAAATTTTCTAATAAAATAAATAAAGCAAGCGTGGTGAATTTTTAATTTATTTCTTTTGAAACGTCAATATTTTTTTCTGCTTTTTTCTCTCTATTTGTAAAACTGAGTCATTAAACTGTTCAGTTCTTTTTAGGCAGGTATGAGGTGGGTGGGTTAGTTGGAACTATTAAACTGTGTTTTGGCGTAGGACGGGTTTACATTAGGTATGAGCGTCCATTTTCTTAACCCTATGAGGTGGGTGGGTTAGTTGGAACTATTAAACTGTGTTTTGGCGTAGGACGGGTTTACATTAGGTATGAGCGTCCATTTTCTTAACCTCAATTTCACTTTCTTTTCTTGTATTTCTTCTGTCAGCACATCACCTTCATAACAATTACTTCCAGATTCTTTATGACAATTTTGTTTTCTTGTTTATTTAGCTAAACTGTCCAGTGTATCCAAAGTCCCTTTTATTCAATAATTACCTACATTTACATTGTTTTCTAACATGAAAATATTTTTGTTTTCTTGAGTGTTTCTTTTTTCTTTCCCACTTACCTATTTTACAATGCCACTCTTGTCATCTACCGTTATTCCTTGTCACTGTTTGTCCCGGGTTTTATTGCGTAATAAAAGAACCAAAAGCTGGGTTTCATGGACATCGATTTATGGTTTTTGAACATACCAATCGTCGCGTCAAACTTGCGTCATCTAAGAAGACAGTGCGTTGGGGTTTCACGAGTTCACGAGAAATGAGACTGTCTCTCCCAAAACATCGTTGAAATGAAGGTATTTTATTTGCAAGAATATTAGTTTATGTTTGGATTTTTAGTAGTCTCTCGTCTCCCTATTACTATCTCAGGTATCCACAACAATTGTGTAGTCACCACTCACCAATAATTGACTTTGCTTTTTTCCTTATCCTAATGGCTTTTTTTTCTAGTTTTTTATTTGAAAAGATCGTCGCGTCAAACTTGCGTCATCTAAGAAGACAGTGCGTTGGGGTTTCACGAGAAATGAGACAGTATCTCCCAAAACACCGTTGAAATGAAGGTATTTTATTTGCAAGAATACGTATTAGTTTATGTTTTGATTTTTAGTAGTCTCTCGTCTCCCTATTACTATCTCAGCTATCCCTATCCATAACAATTGTGTAGTCACCACTCACCAATAATTGACTTTGCTTTTTTCCTTATCCTAATGGCTTTTTTTTCTAGTTTTTTATTTGAAAATTCACTCGGTATCATTGGTCCGCAATTCGTACGCAGGCTGAGACTTCTCGGTCGAGAGAACTGTCGAGTGTATGGTCTATTAGTCAGATAGTCCGCATGGCACATAATTAATGTCATGTGAGAAGAACTACGTGACTAGTCGTATAATGGACTCATCATGAACTTACCAATCCATGTGAATGGTTCCACCGGTTTACTATTAGCATAAAAGTGTGATTGTAGATTTCTCAGAGATCCAGTGCGTTTCCTTTCTAGTTTCTAGCTGTCGAGAATGGGCTGGGTCACCTCAGCATCATCAAACTTGATGAATAATGGATTTCATGAATGACTGACGACGTAGAGGTGTGTGACAGGGTGATCCAAACTTGACTCCGATGTACAATGGACGATATTTGATGAGAAGCAAGGTTCATGCTATAAAATCTCCATGAATAAAAAGTAAATTCGTGAAAAAAAGTTAAGAATGAATTTTATTTACAAAAGTCCTGAATTTTCATTACAATGTAAAATAGAAGAAGTAATAAAATTAAGGTGCATAAAAAATAGACACAAGATTTATATCCTTGTTTCTGAAACTTGGAACACCTCTTTCCTTGGCGCAAGGCTGTCTCTCCTGCTTTGGGGAATGTTTTGGGCACCACAGGTGGGGTGGCCTTACCTTTGTGATGAAGCAGAATTGAAAGAAATGTCACTTAGAAATAAATTATACTCTTTTATTAGAGATGGGAGGCTTTGGATTGAGGTACCATCGGGGGAATAAGATCGACCAGAAGATTTGGCAAAACCTCCTTTGAAATATGATCTTTCGGATCGGTATGAAGGATCAGTAACACAGGTTTGGCAGGATTTGCTGTTGTCTTGATCGTTAAATAACACTATTTTGTTCCAATTTTGAAAGTCCTTGACAATGTTATCCTATCTTTACATTTCTTTATGTGAAATGTAGTACCTAGTGCTTGCAATTTCCAAAATATCATAATGAACTTAATTTCAATCCGTCCTAGCGACATGAACATGGTTTTTGAGGTGGGTGGGTTAGTTGCAACTATTAAACTGTGTTTTGGCGTAGGACGGGTTTACATTAGGTATGAGCGTCCATTTTCTTAACCATAATTTTAATGATTGATGGTGAGATTTATTTTGCTTTAGCAACGTTGTACTTGGTTTATTTACCTTGTGCAATGTGCTTTAATTTATCAGTCTCCAAAGTCTTGATCGTTAAATAACACTATTTTGTTCCAATTTTGAAAGTCCTTGACAATGTTATCTTATCTTTACATTTCTTTGTGTGAAATGTAGTAGTGCTTGCAATTTCCAAAATATCATAATGAACTTAATTTCAATCCATCCTAGAGACATGAACATGGTTTTCAAGTACGATAATCTCCTCCAAAGAAACACCACATTTGACGGCCTCGTGTAAACCAGCCTTGGCATCAAAAATTACCTCCGTACCCAGCAAGGTTCATGCTATAAAATCTCCATGAATAAAAAGTAAATTCGTGAAAAAAAAGTTAAAGAATGATTTTATTTACAAAAGTCCTGATTTTTCCATTTACAATGTAGATAAATAGAAGAAGTAATAAAATAAGGTGCATAAAATATAGAGACACAAGATTTATATCCCTTGTTTTCTGAAACTTGGAACACCTCTTTCCTTGGCGCAAGGCTGTCTCTCCTGGCGTTTTGGGATTATATGTTTTGGCGCACCACAGGTTGGGGGCTGCCATCTTGTGTGAAAGCAGAATTGAAAGAAATGTCCCTTGGAAATAAATTGATACTACCTTATACTACTTAGAGAGGGGAGGCTTTGGATTGAGGTGACCACCGGAGAGAGAAAAGACTCTCCCCAGAAGATTTGGCAAAACCTCCTTTGAAATAAAGATCTTTCGGATCGGTATGAAGGATCAGATACAGGTTGTTTGGCAGATTTGCGTCACACATTTTTACAGTACAAATCTTTGGTAGTCAATTCTAAACAAGAGAATCAGTGATTTTTGAGAGAAAAACAGTATTCCATCTGAAGTGCAAGGTAGGTAGGGTAGTATTTAGAATTTATTAGTAATATCGGTTAAATCGATCGGTGGTATGCTTTCTACATATCTCAATTTCATTAGATCCATTCAAGAATAACCAAAAGTAGGTATTCTTAATTTTTGAACAAAACTGGGACATTATTTAAATCGTCACCCCCTGCACCAATTTATAGAAGGTCAATTCATCAATCTAACATTCTAAAATATGAATTGCTAAATGATTGGTAGGAAAAAGAGGCTGTGGTTAGTCATTATCAATCATAACTAACTTGACTGTAGTACATACGAGTATCTGTATAATTTAATTGTCATGTGATTCCCCCTATGCTTTCTTCAGAATGTCCTTTCATTGACAGAAATATTGTCATAAATTGCATGATTGAAACGATTTCCAACAAGAGATATTTCACCTGCCACCTTAGCACGAGTTATTCCTTTACAACTCTCTACATCCACCAAAAAGATTTCATTAATAAAACATTTGGACAGGGATGAATTAAGTAGGGGGGCTTGGTCCCAGAAATAACTGTGGAGGGGAAAGTTGCAAACCGTAGAGCACCATCGAGCCTTGTTCCCAAAAGAGACTTTCTTTCAAAAGGCACTCACAATAAAATCAAAGGTAAACACTTGGGAATAAATAAAATCATTTAGTCAAGTGAAATTTTAAAATGATCAATCATGTTGCCAAGAAACTCTTGGGCTAACCTAGATGCAGCCCTGAGCCCAATGCTACCACCCCCTTGGAAATTTACCTGTGTTCTCACAAGTGTGAGAATTAGTTTCTACACGCACAAAATGAAATATCTCCCTGAGAAATAAAAATTAATTTAATGAAATTTATTCCTCGAGAAAATATTTTGTTTAAGGATTTTCATTCATTGTTGCTTCCTCATGAGAACTAAAATATCTTTTGAGAAACCTCGAGACAACTAGACTTTTGAGAAGTAACTTTTGTGAATTTTAGTCCTTTTCAAATTTCACCTTCTAACCAACTGACATTACATCTAAGAAGTAAAAGAAGAAAGCACTTACAAACTCTTGACAAGTGTTTTTTTTTTTTCGAAGGTAACCTTCCTTTATTGAAAGCTTGAGCTTGAATTCTTAGCATCAGCATTAATCAGCAACCTATTCAGTTTTCCCAGTTCGATTTCTCCGATCTTTGCCAGATTACACCTCAATTTCTATCTAAAAGCACAACATACCAGATGAACTCGACTCGGACCAATTATTTCCAAAAGACCAAAAATAGAAAACGATGTGCAGCACCTTTTCTTCTTTGGTGTTATGATTATAAAACCAAAGATTTATCTTGAGAATGAAATAAAACTCTCGTTCCAAGGGAATTTCAGATTTTTTTTACATTTTACGGATGCTTTCTAAGGTTTCATTCAGAAATATTTGCGATTCATCAAAGGGTGGATCATATTTGGGTAGATATTGTTGGTCAATTTAGTGAAGTGGACTCTTTGTCTATTAAAAACAGTCAGATTTCAGTCATTTCAATTTAAACTGTTGCAGACATCTCTAGCAGCTTATCTTGTAGAGTTGTGCATCTATAGCAGCTTTGAGTTTCCTTTAATTGCAGCTGATTAAAATAATTATTATTTCATCTATTTCTCTGGAATAAACTTCCATTTGTTCCATTTTAGATTCGTCCTTAGTGTCGTCCCAAACAAGGGATGTCCCACTTTAGTCATCAGAATGCAGAATGGACTGTACACAGCTTGTTGTGATATTCGAGAGTTCCTCAATGAGAATAAATTTCTCTGAAATTGGAGATTTTTTCCTACATCTTTAAAGGATCTACTTAAAATACCTCGTATATGTTAGGAACTTGCGCTTCTATTGAAATGGGACATTGCCTATGGGTGATAAGCTGTTGTCGGATAGTAATTTGAGTAGAATCAAAAGTATAACGGTGTTTTCTTATTTCGAAGGGCTAATTTACATTTTTTTCTAGGTTTTGCTGAATATTCGGATTCGCATACTTGGGGAAAAAGATCTAGAACCTTTTTCTTGCTGTCTTTGTTGTGTAAACTTCTTAATAGAAACTGAGTAAATCCTCACTCTAGAATTACAATTTTGTTTTTCATTGTGTAGGTTACTCAATGTTTGTATCTATGTTTTCTGTAATTTGAATAATATCATCTAGGTATGCAATTTAAGAATGTCTTCCTAAGGAGCTAAAAATCCAGTTATCTTGATGTTTCACCGAAAGCTCCGTGCTCTAAAACACCGGTTTTTATTGGCTCGGCTTTTTAAATTCAAATTTAACGGACAGCATATTCGAAACCAAATATCGAAAGGAACGGTGTAAAATTTGCTGCTGATTCTCAAGTCTTTCGGATCGCCTAGAAATGTATCCAATATTGTTTTTCATGCTTTCAACTTTCAACCTACAAGGGTGAGTAGAATACCCCCTTATGATAAAATAGTAATTGATCTGTGTCCTATCATGACCACAACAGTATGATCTGAACCATATCATTAATAATTATCATGTTCATGAAATTGTGAGAGGGTTGTCAGTAAATAGAAGTGAATCCACGAAATATCGAAAGGAACGGTGTAAAATTTGCTGCTGATTCTCAAGTCTTTCGGATTGTCTAGAAATGTATCCAATATTGTTTTTCATGCTTTCAACTTTCAACCTACAAGGGTGAGTAGAATATACCCTTATGATAAAATAGTAATTGATCTGTGTCCTATCATCACCACAACAGTATGATCTGAACCATATCATTAATAATTATCATGTTCATGAAATTGTGAGAGGGTTGTCAGTAAATAGAAGTGAATCCTCGAAACGAAATATCGAAAGGAACAGTGTAAAATTTGCTGCTGATTCTCAAGTTTTTCGGATCGTCTAGAAATGTATCCAATATTGTTTTTCATGCTTTCAACTTTCAACCTACAAGGGTCAGTAGAATACCCCCTTATGATAAAATAGTAATTGATCTGTGTCCTATCATCACCACAACAGTATGATCTGAACCATATCATTGATAATTATCATGTTCATGGAATTGTGAGAGGGTTGTCAGTAAATAGAAGTGAATCCTCAGTATTCAGAACTCTTTTCATCAGGGTTTTGTCTATCTGATTAGTTTTCTGGTAAATAAATTCATCGTTAATGAAATTGGAAACCGAGGTTTTAATTATTTTATCGGGGCATCAATTTCTGGTACTCGGGTTCGGCACAGTTCTAAAAGTGAATCCTCAGTATTCAGAACTCTTTTCATCAGGGTTTTGTCTATCTGATTAGTTTTGTTGGTGAAGTCATGCGTATCTTGGGATCTACATGAGATGATCCTAGCCTGTAGAAGACAGATCAGATATTCCATACTATATTTCTATTTATTATAAGGTAAGGTCTTGAAAATAATATTTAATCATGTCGATTATAATCGAACGGGTGTTTAAAAATCTTGGAGACTTTGGATTCCGATGTTAAGTCTTGGCCTGTGTTTCATTTGGAAGTTTGTGGATTTGTGATATCAGTTCTAAAGGAAAACCTGAAATGGATCTCGAATGTTATTGTCGAGAGCTTGGGTATCTGGATTACCGAGGTTCAGAAGTCTCAGTGGGGGACTCTTCATCACCATGCTTCTCTTTGTTATCTGCTTTTGTTTTCAGGATGCCAGTCGACATCAGATTGGTAATAACAGTTCTAAAGGAAAACCTGAAATGGATCTCGAATGTTATTGTCGAGAGCTTGGGTATCTGGATTACCGAGGTTCAGGAGTCTCAGTGGGGACTCTTCATCACCATACTTCTCTTTGTTATCTGCTTTTGTTTTCAGGATGCCAGTCGACATCAGATTGGTAATAGACTGTAGGGGAACCTCATTATTGTGTTTACTACAAGTACTCACTGTACTGCAAGGTAGTTGTTGTTACAAGTTCACCTGTATGAGTCACTGTGTAAAATCCCAAGTGACTGGAATTTTCGCGATGACTCACCAGAGTGTTCTTGGAATACAAGTTCACCTGTATGAGTCACTGTGTAAAATCCCAAGTGACTGGAATTTTCGCGATGACTCACCAGAGTGTTCTTGGAATTCGACGTGGATTTTTTTTTTCAGCAAGTGATTCTTTGATTTTGTTACAATCATATTTGTCTTTTGAGAGCTAGCATGGCCTTGGGAGTAACTTTTAAAGAATCTGCTATGTTAAAACACATGGTATGTTTTGAATTCTGTACGGAGGAAAAACAAACTTCCCCGTGTGTTTGAAATTTCCTGTTATACTTCCCCCTCAAGTCAGTAGTGATAAATTATGTTACAGGAAATCTAATTAATGTCGTGAAATCCGTCCAGGTGTGTTTGATTGATTTTTTATATCATTTCCCCAGGACTTTGGCTTCAAATGAATATCTTAAGGATTCGAAATAAGTTTCATCGTTAGATTCAATTCCGCCATATTGATTTCCTGTTATCAAAAACACCGCCAGAGCCTTTGCTGTGAGAATGACTCAATACTATTCGATCTATCATCCGCAACAATTTCAGAATGGATTCCTTGGATCCCGGATATTGGCAGCTCGTATATTACACATCAGGTGACCCAAAGGTGACATTTTATAAGTCCTTTCAGAGAGAAAACTAAAACCTTCCTTCCCAGCTTGAGATTTTGGGGTGATTGATTTTGTGTCTTTTGAGAAATCCGATTTGGGAAAAAGAAATTATTTAATTTGATTTGGTGAGGTACAACCAAATCGAAAATGAATGACTTGGTAGAAAATTCGTAGAATTTGATTTTCCTCGTGGAGGTAAGATTTGGGTGGTAATGCCAGAACTGTGGTCATTTACATTTTACGGATGCTTTCTAAGGTTTCATTCAGAAATATTTGCGATTTATCAAAGGGTGGATCATATTTGGGTAGATATTGTTGGTCAATTTAGTGAAGTGGACTCTTTGTCTATTAAAAAGAGTCAGATTTCAGTCATTTCAATTTAAACTGTTGCAGACAAGCAGACATCTCTAGCAGCTTATCTTGTAGAGTTGTGCATCTATAGCAGCTTTGAGTTTCCTTTAATTGCAGCTGAATAAAATAATTATTATTTCTTCTATTTCTCTGGAATAAACTTTCATTTGTTCCATTTTAGATTCGTCCTTAGTGTCGTCCCAAACACTTGCTTCCTCATGAGAACTAAAATATCTTTTGAGAAACCTCGAGACAACTCGACTTTTGAGAAGTAAATTTTGTGAATTTTAGTCCTTTTCAAATTTCACCTTCTAACCAACTGACATTAGTACATCTAAGAAGTAAAAGAAGAAAGCACTTACAAACTCTTGACAAGTGTTTTTTTTTCTTTTCGAAGGTAACCTTCCTTTATTGAAAGCTTGACAGCAACCTATCAGTTTTCCCAGTTCGATTTCTCCGATCTTTGCCAGATTACCCCTCAATTTCTATCTAAAAGCACAACATACAGATGGACTCGACTCGGACCAATTATTTCCAAAAGACCAAAAATAGAAAACGATGTGCAGCACCTTTTCTTCTTTGGTGTTATGATTATAAAACCGAAGATTTATCTTGAGAATGAAATAAAACTCTCGTTCCAAGGGAATTTCAGATTTTTTTACATTTTACGGATGCTTTCTAAGGTTTCATTCAGAAATATTTGCGATTTATCAAAGGGTGGATCATATTTGGGTAGATATTGTTGGTCAATTTAGTGAAGTGGACTCTTTGTCTATTAAAAACAGTCAGATTTCAGTCATTTCAATTTAAACTGTTGCAGACATCTCTAGCAGCTTATCTTGTAGAGTTGTGCATCTATAGCAGCTTTGAGTTTCCTTTAATTGCAGCTGATTAAAATATTTGGTGATATACCCATCTAGTTGGTGAGAGTTTTGTCCACGCTAGTATAAGTGTCCCCTTTACCTACTTTATTATTCAAATGTATATGGTACAGTGGTACACACATAGTACCTACATAGGTATTAAGAATAGTAATTGTATAATTTCCTGCAAATTCGGTTCTGTCCTACTAATTACTGGATCTTGGACCCAGTGCTCATATTTTGTCGAATTTTGCTAACGGTGTTGTAAAGAAAGTATTGGTTTAGTAGGTGTTTGGTGAATCATTCAACAACACAACTCCAAAAACCAAAAGATATATCTGATGAACTTTTGTTTGCAGAAAGGGAAAAACTTGAAAATTTGATATTTAAATATTCTTTTATTAAAATTAAAAATATCATTCTCAAATTCCCAAAATAAATCTGGGTTCCTTCTTTTTGTGAGACCCATCTCTCAAGAAGCCTGTGGTGTATCTTTGTCATATTTTGTGATGTGGTATTGTTATATTGGTTTGTTTCTTCATTTGTTCCATTTTAGATTCGTCCTTAGTGTCGTCCCAAACAAGGGATGTCCCACTTTAGTCTTACCAGAATGCAGAATGGACTATACACAGGAGCTTGTTGTGATATTCGAGAGTTCCTCAATGAGAATAAATTTCTCTGAAATTGGAGATTTTTTCCTACATCTTTAAAGGATCTACTTAAAATACCTCGTATGTTAGGAACTTGCGCTTCTATTGAAATCGGACATTGCCTATGGGTGATAAGCTGTTGTCGGATAGTAATTTGAGTAGAACCAAAAGTATAACGGTGTTTTCTTATTTCGAAGGGCTAATTTACATTTTTTTTTTCTAGGTTTTGCTGAATATTCGGATTCGCATACTTGGGAAAAAGATCTAGAACCTTTTTCTTGCTGTCTTTGTTGTGTAAACTTAGGAATTTGCGCTTCTATTGGAATGGGACATTGCCTATGGGTGATAAGCTGTTGTCGGATAGTAATTTGAGTAGAACCAAAAGTAGGTATAACGGTGTTTTTTATTTCGAAGGGCTGATTTACATTTTTTCTAGGTTTTGCTGAATATTCGGATTCGCATACTTGGGAAAAAGATCTAGAACCTTTTTCTTGCTGTCTTTGTTGTGTAAACTGTGTCTTCCTAAGGAGCTAAAAATCCAGTTATCTTGATGTTTCACCGAAAGCTCCGCGCTCTAAAACACCGGTTATTATTGGTTCGGCTTTTTAAATTCAAATTGAACGGACAGCACATACGAAATATCGAAAGGAACGGTGTAAAATTTGCTGCTGATTCTCAAGTCTTTCGGATTGTCTAGAAATGTATCCAATATTGTTTTTCATGCTTTCAACTTTCAACCTACAAGGGTGAGTAGAATATACCCTTATGATAAAATAGTAATTGATCTGTGTCCTATCATCACCACAACAGTATGATCTGAACCATATCATTAATAATTATCATGTTCATGAAATTGTGAGAGGGTTGTCAGTAAATAGAAGTGAATCCTCAGTATTCAGAACTCTTTTCATCAGGGTTTTGTCTATCTGATTAGTTTTCTGGTAAATAAATTCATCGTTAATGAAATTGGAAAATAGGCCGCTAGGGTTCCTTAGTGGATAAAGACTTTAACAACGCCTACCTATCTAGCTTATCATACTCAGTAAGAGTGTCGTTTCCGAGACCGCACAAAAACTATGTCCTTTACGTCTATACCGCCGTTGCACGAGACGCGCGTGAGCGTGTTTTGAATACAGCTTCAGGAAATTCGCCTATAAGTAAACATTCGGTTTCAGGGACCCCTTTACTATATTTTTTAGTTAGTTTGGTGTGAGAATAAAAGATATAAATATATTATACTAAAGAAATATATAATACATAACGTATGACTAGACACCGTCCCCTTCTCCATGATTGCCCTTTAAACGGTTTGTGTGCCCATTCAGAACACAAAAGGAGGCATGTCTTAAGTTTTGTATATGGTACACAATTTGTATATCGTCTAAAGAAATTTTCAATGAGGGTTCCGGTACCGATCGAGAGTTTTCCTGTTTATACTAACATTTGTTTTAGTTTCTTAGTGAACGGACTTTTTTTTTTTTTTGGTAGGTGCAGCTTAAGGTTTCTTGTGAGACCACTCAGTAGCGCTTTTAAGGTCAGTGAACCCTAAAATGTGTCACCTGAGTATGTCCACTTGAACATTGTTGTTGATGGAATGTCATGTCACATCATGAACATCATTTGTGTTATTACTCCAAGGGGATGTCAGATAATGGTAGACTACAGCTGACCGTAGGACTTTTGTTTTCGTCTATTGTTTCTCTTCATACCACTACTTCTCAGGGGTGACTCTGAGGACTTGGAGCCCATTAGGTCTATGGGGTTCGAGAGCTGTTATTGTAAGCTCTAGGTAAAGTCCAAAAGGAAATCTTGACTCGGCTTGGGCTCTCATGGTCTTTAACTACGGGGCTATTTTATTAATTTTGGCAGCC
>NW_007378490.1:64993-108385 GCF_000475195.1 Diaphorina citri
CATTTCCCCATTTCAGTCATCATCTTCAACTTCAAAGCCACGTATGAGATGCCAGGTTCCTATTTGCCCCGGAACCTTCTCACGTTTTTCAATTACCCACCGTCAGGCACTCTCGTCGTCAAATTCCAATCTCGTGGCCGCCTGGTAGGGTATTGGCAACGCCAGGACTCATTAACACCGAGTGCTACTCGCTGGAACTCCAGAAGTACTTGGACCAGACAGTGCTTGGCGCCACACCGTGTCAATTCCGATTGGATATACCTTGATCGATACTCCAGAGTTACGTCATTATATCAACGCACCAGCACCGTACAATGTTATAACACGTTGGAAAACTGGCTACAGGGTCTGATAAGTGGAACTCGAATCAAGCGTGCCAGGAGGTGCGCCATCGCGGCATCGGCGACACCCAGCCTGTGGTAACACGAAACAGAGTTTTGAGCTTTTACGGCATTTGAAACTCAACCCGGAGAAAGACTTCTCAAGTCCAAAGATCGACTTTGTGTCAGCCTAGTTAGCTTGGAGGGTAGTGTGCCTACCTTTCCCGCCCTCGGTGATCCTTATATCAAACAGACAAGGTTCGTTCACGGAACGACTGGCTTCCTTCAATATTGTCCACGGTCTCTATTCGATTTAGAGACGATAAGACCTTTGTTACATTTGCCTGTATCAAATGGCTTGACATGAAGAGTCTGAAATCTTTCCCTTCTGGGAGAACCAACTTTACTAGAGCAGTATCACCAAAATCATTGAGTTAAGCCTAATGTACAATTTTTGAACCCCTTGTACCCGGTATGTGTTTCAGATATTAGAAAAACCTTGTCAGTCGAAATACTAATGGTGATCTGTAGGGAAAATGTTGTAAAGAAATTCAATGACCCTTCTTCGTATGAAGTACACACACGGTTATAGAGAGAATAGGGAAAAAGTCCAGCATAGTGATGGATCTTGGAAACCCCAAAATGTTCAGAGAAATATATACTGACGAAAACTAGCAAAAAAATGCGTTGAATTCTACGTAAAAGAATAGATTTTCATTCAAATGAGGAAACATTCAGACAAAGGCACCAAAACGTAAAAAAAGCACAATAGAGAAGCTCTCTCGCTCTCTCATCAAAAACCTATCCACACCCACGAATATCTCCGCCACTGGTCGCCTTCATCGTGCATGAATGAAATGTAAACACTGGGATTGAATAGTGGAGGAGGGTACGATGGGGAGGAGGGGGTGAAATGCCCCCGGGGGAGAAAGTACACCCCCCACCCCTCTCACAAGCCTAACATCAGAACACCATGTACGGAGCCGAGCCCTGTTGTGTAACGTGGAAACATTTCAATATTTCAATGAGGTAGAAACAGGGTCCCGGAAAAGAGGTAACTGCATGGAAACGTCAAAAACCGGGAAATCCCGGATGCCTCTCTTCACTCTCTTGTCAACCTAAGCCGTTAGGTCCTAAGGGTTCAGAGTGGTCTATCATATCCAGAAGGCACACATGGTCTTGATACTTAGCGTGTAATCAAATAAATAAATAAATATCCAGAAGGGTGAAAAACACTGTTTCCTATCTCTGCTGATGCTTCTATTGAAGATAATGGCAAATATCATTAAAATTCAGCAATCAGAAGATTCTCAAAATACTTCCAAGACAGGTAGTCCCATTTTATGAAATAATCAACAAAGTGTTCCACCTGATTCAACTGGAAACGTCAAAAACCGGGAAATCCCGGATGCCTCTCTTCACTCTCTTGTCAACCTAAGCCGTTAGGTCCTAAGGGTTCAGAGTGGTTAACGTCAAAAACCGGGAAATCCCGGATGCCTCTCTTAACTCTCTTGTCAACCTAAGCCGTTAGGTCCTAAGGATTCAGAGTAGTCTATCATATCCAGAAGGCACACATGGCCTTGATGCTTAGCGTGTAATCAAATAAATAAATAAATATCCAGAAGGGTGAAAAACACTGTCTCTATCTCTGCTGATGCTTCTATTGAAGATAATGGCAAATATCATCAAAATTCAGCAATCAGAAGATTCTCAAAATACTTCCAAGACAGGTAGTCCCATTTTATGAAATAATCAACAAAGTGTTCCACCTGATTGGGTCTATCATATCCAGAAGGCACACATGGCCTTGATGCTTAGCGTGTAATCAAATAAATAAATAAATTATCCAGAAGGGTGAAAAACACTGTTTCCTATCTCTGCTGATGCTTCTATTAAAGATAATGGCAAATATCATTAAAATTCAGCAATCAGAAGATTCTCAAAATATTTCCAAGACAGGTAGTCCCATTTTATGAAATAATCAACAAAGTGTTCCACCTGATTACACCGCTGCCGCGCGGTCTCATCAATGCAAACTGATTCAAATGCTAATTATAATGTTACTTGACATAGGTAGTATCGCATCCCATTTAGAAAACAATCAAAGCTCTGTCAACAAGGAGAAAGTTCCGGGGACTTTCGACACACCCTGTATACGGGAATAGTTTGGAGAGAAGTGTAAATATTTGTCTCACTCCTGTGCATATGTTCTGGAAGCAAATATTATCCCAACAGATTGTTCTTGCATCATTAACTAGGTACATGGCAAACATTTAACCATCTTGGTCGTTGAATCTCGGAGTCCACGGTTTTGGACTGAGATTTGGGCATATTTTGATGCTGAATTGAAGGCGAATTTCTGGATCCAGTCGAATTTACACTAACTTGAAAGCTAACTTTACACGTGGAAAGCTTATTTTACACGTGATATTGGTATCAATAACAACCCACTAACGTGCAACGAGACTTCACAGCCCATTTCGCTGTTTGTAGTAGAACTTGCAATAGCAAGTAAAGTGATGCACGCGGTTCTTTAAAGCAAATGTACAAACTATTCGATTTAAAATCAATAACAACCCGCTAACGTGCAACGAGACTTCACAGCCAATTTCGCTGTTTGTAGTAGAACTTGCAATAGCAAGTAAAGTGATGCACGCGGTTCTTTAAAGCAAATGTACAAACTATTCGATTTAAAATTACCTACGCTCTTACTGCTAAGATGTTATAATACTTTTACACTTTGTTCTCTACTTTGTTGGCACATATTACACCTACATCGAACAATTTATTATTTTATAGGTAACATCATCACAACATAAAGGTAGGTACAATCCCAGGCGTAAATTCCTGTCGTTAGGAGGTGTACGGTACGCGTGTACGGTAATGTCTTCACATTGATATTCAAACTATGTACAACTTCTCTCCCTCCCTGGAATATTGCCTCCCTAGGATGACGCCAAATAAAAGTTGGAAAAACTTGAAAAAAATCAGAGAATGGAAAAGAGGACCCGAAATGAATTTGTGAAAGCTCTGAGCAGATCAAACAAAGGAAAAACGGACCGAAATTGAATTTGGAAAGCGCCAAGGATCCAAATAAAAGAGAAACGGATCCCAAAAATATTGTCTGCAAAATTTTTTGTATAATGTGCATACAAAAAGCCCACTCCAAGGCAAGGCTTAGGTGTAGGGGTAAACAGCCCTAAAGGGTGGGTTAAGCTCATACGAGTCTAATAAATTAGGACAGAATTTTGAAGTCCTCCTTTGATAAAGCCCCAGCTCCAGCTCTGGTTGTGGTTGATGGAAGTCTTTGGACAAGATATCGAGAGTTCTGTGAAGATCTATATTTCCAACACCTCCATACAGTTTGTATGATGGTTTGTTTTATGTAAATGAGTAACGTCTGACTGATGGTGAAGATGGCCTCATTAGGTAATGTATTCAGATTTGGGTAGGATGACGATACGGTCGGTACGGAGGGATGAAAATTCCAAGGGACAGTGTTTAGGTACATGTTCTGTACTGATGGTGAGGTAACATGGTAGACATTTCCCAGGGAGGGAGGGAGCGTACCTTCTACATGTGCTTTCCATATATCAAGTGCCAGAGGTAAGGGGGAGGAATGGCGTATGACAGCTTGAATGTAAATTATTTAGTCTTGAACGCCAGAAAAAAAGGCCTCCCTCCCCCCTTCTCCTCCCCCACCACTTCTGTGTGATGTTTATTCAAAAGCTATTGCCACCGTGTGCTACATCATTTGGATAAATGATTGTGTGCGAGTTATGTATTTGGAAATATTAGGAATTTATGTAGGTACTATTTATTTTATATACCTACCTGTTTCTATGCAGATTTAAAAGGGGGTAGGTATTGGGCTACAAAATGGGGACTTTTAGTTTCTTGTCCCAGAAGCCAAAACTATTGCCATTTTGTTATCATCTTTGAGCCCTTGAAATCATCAAATTGAGACCAAAAAGGAATACTACGGCCCTGTCTCCTGTCTGTTTGATGACTGAACTGTTTTTGTTAGTGGATGTGCAATTCCAACTTAATTGACATGACTTACATGACACTTTACTTCAACTTTATATGACAATTTTTATAATTATTTATTTCTACTTTTCTACAATATAAGCATGGTTAACATCAATAAATTGCACTTTCACCCCCAAGGTTCTAACTCCACCTCATCCTTTATATCCATTTTAAGTCAAGTGTTACCACGTTTTTCGAGCTTTCAAGTCCCTTACAGGTTATAGGGCTCGTCCTTTTTCCGGCGGAGTAGGATCCTACAACATGGTGAAGTTCAACGGAGGTGGATTTTCCGAAGCTAGTATTAACTAGCCCTGTTCGAGACATGCTTTCCAGTGCCAGTCAGTGTCGAAATAACCCCGATTCGGCTTTTTCGATAATTATACGCTCTCGAAACTCTCCTTTAAGTTTTAAAGCTCCTGGTTTCCTCAAATGCCCGGATGGTCTGTTTAATTCATATAAACTGATTGCGTTTTGTTGTGTTGTGTAAAAATAGATGTAGAGTGCAGAGAGCTGCAAGAAAGAGAAACCTTCACAAGACCTTATTTGTCAAAATTCTGAATCTTGGTATGACGACTGCAATTTTAGTAGACCTTCTCACAATTTTCCACACATTTTGCTCGTAAGTAAAGATTTAGTAGGTATCAAACAGCAATGAAAAATCATCCAAATTTTGGTCCTCGGAGCCGGATATTTCCACCCGATAAGAATTGTCTAAGAAAATTGGTCCTTCGGGCCGGATTTCGACCACTTTTCGTGTTGATAGTAGTTGAAGTGACAGTGGGCGTACATGGCTTATACTGATGCTACCATACTATACGGCCCTGTTAGCTAACTGGTAATGGGTATGTACAGCACTTGGTTCGACACCCGGTACAAGGCAAACATTATTATTACACGGAGCACAGCGGTGAAAAATTATCCAAATTTTGGTCCTCGGAGCCGTATATTTCCACCCGATAAGAATTGTCTAAGAAAATTGGTCCTTCGGGCTGGATTTCGACCACTTGAAATTTCGTGTTGATAGTAGTTGAAGTGACAGTGGGCGTACATGGCTTATACTGATGCTACCATACTATACGGCCCTGTTAGCTAACTAGTAATAGGTATGTACAGCACTTGGTTCGACACCCGGTACAAGACAAACATTATTATTACACGGAGCAACAGGGAGAAGAGGAGAGGACAAAGTATGAAAATGTTACGGATAATATTTTGAAAAGAGAAACAGGGGAGAAGAAGAGAACACAAAGTATGAAAATGTTACGGATAATATTTTGAAAAGAGAAACATTTTACATAGAACAAAAAGTAGTGGGGGTAGGAAGGATGGGGAGGAGGGGGGGAGAGAAAAAGTTAAATTATAGTCCAATATTGACAGAAGTGTATGCGCGACATAATAAATTCATAATGCATTCAGCGTTCAGGAGGCACTGCCTGGCAATGTCAGTGGCGAAGGTGCAATAGGTGACCGAGAAACAGTAGGGTAGTTGCTAAAAAAAATGCTTGAGGATCCGTGGAAATATCAGCTACAAATTACAAATTTCACAAATGTTTGGGATTATTAAAAGGAAGTAGCATGGGGAATATTAGCTGCGGTTTTGTTATATCTTGGGAACCACAGATTTCTCAGCAAGAAATGGAAGGATAATATTCGGAATATTTCCGTATATCTCCTTCTGAATATTTTCGATGGTCTCTGATCCTTTTCTGAAAATTCATAATTTTTAATGAATTAGAATTTATTAAACTATTCCTATAAAATGAAAATGTGTGAGCAAATGATGAGTTTATTATACCATATTTAAAAGATATTTTAAATATATTTTTAAACTTTTGAGTATCTGTTTATTTTAAGTCAAGTGTTACCACGTTTTTTGAGCTTTCAAGTCCCTTACAGGTTATAGGGCTCGTCCGTTTTCCGGTGGAGTAGGATCCTACAACACGGTGAAGTTCAAAGGAGGTGGATTTTCCGAAGCTAGTAAGTAGCCCTGTTCGAGACATGCTTTCCAGTGCCAGTCAGTGTCGAAATAACCCCGATTCGGCTTTTTCAATGATTATACGCTCTCGAAACTCTCCTTTAAGTTTTAAAGCTCCTGGTTTCCTCAAATGCCCGGATGGTCTGTTTAATTCATATAAACCGAAACAGATCCGTGGAAATATCAGCTACAAATTTCACAAATGTTTGGGATTATTAAAAGGAAGTAGCATGAGGAATATTAGCTGCGGTTTTGTTATATCTTGTGAACCACAGATTTCTCAGCAAGAAATGGAAGGATAATATTCGGAATATTTCCGTATATCTTCCTTTTGAATATTTTCGATAGTCTCTCATCCTTTTCTGAAACAAAAGCCCTTCGGTTGAAAATAAAATTCAGCGGTGGAAACTCATAATTTTTAATTAGAATTTATTAAACTAACTAAACAGTTACTAATGTTCCTATGAAATGGAACTGTGTGAGCAAATGATAAGTTTATAAAACCAGACTTGAAAGATGTATTTTCTTAGAATCGCAGAAGCAAACTTTTAAGTATCTGTTTACTTTATTTTAAGTCAAGTGTTACCACGTTTCTCGAGCTTTCAAGTCCCTTACAGGGCTAGCCTTGCTCAAGACATGCTTTCCAGTTCCAGTCAGTGTCGAAATTGTCTCGATTCGGTTTTTTCGATGATTATACGCTCTCGAAACTCTCCTTTAAGTTTTAAAGCTCCTGGTTTCCTCAAATGCCCGGATGGTCTGTTTAATTCATATAAACTGATGTACCTACACGTATATGGGTCGATATTAATAAAGTAACATTGGACCCCCTCTCTCTTCCCCTTGAGCTCCACTCTCCTCTGTCGAAAGCTTTTTTAAAAACTAAAAAACCCTGCTTTCTCTCTCTCATTTTCGGTTGCTATGCCAACGTCCAATAAAATGGGAAGCGACGGCGCGTTTTTCTGTATTATTTTTATAATTTTTCTTTCTTTCCTCTTTTTTATAAAAGAGAAAACAGAAGAAACTTATTCCTTTCTTTTTTCTCTCTTCTTTTTTTTTAAGTTTTTTTTTTTATGTGCATTAAGATAATTTATATTATTATTTTACTTTTATGAGCTTTTAAAGGAAGTGATGAGAATTAGGAAACAAGTTTGATGGGGAAGGAAGAAAAAAATTTTCACCTTGAAGGCAATAATATGTTTTTCGTGTGTTTTGACTTTATTGCTGACTATGATGGGACGAATGATTTGTTCATGATGATAATGATTATTGTAATGGAAGATGGCATTGATATTTCTGGTAACATTATGATGAATTGATTAATATGTTTTTCGTGTGTTTTGACTTTATTGCTGACGGTGATGGGACGAATGATTTGTTCATGATGATAATGATTATTGTAATGGAAGATGGCATTGATATTTCTGGTAACATTATGATGAATTGACACTTGTAAGCATGGGTAAGCATCTAAATGACGTCATTTGTGATGAAAATATTACACTTATAAGTGGTGATCTCATGATATGCTGAAGTGAAATTTACTGAAAAAAAAGAGAGTTATTTATAGCTTTAATTGACAATTTTTGTGAACTTTATTGTTGCATGGAGATAACAAAAACTACGGAAAACGTTCAATGGATCACACTTTTTTCCAGACATATTTCGTGAAAAAGTTAAAAGCTAAACAGCATTATAAAGAAACAGGACGACGATACGGTCGGTACGGGGGGATGAAAATTCCAAGGGACAGTGTTTAGGTACATGTTCTGTACTGACGGTGAGGTAACATGGTAGACATTTCCCAGGGAGGGAGGGAGGGAGCGTACCTTGTACATGTGCTTTCCATATATCAAGTGCCAGAGGTAAGGGGGAGGAATGGCGTATGACAGCTTGAATGTATATAAAGAAAGTTTCGTCATACGAACAACAGTGTTATTATCACTCTGCTTGTCACTATTTACATCCCTTCCCCTCTCCCGGCTTTTGAGAACAAAGGTCCAACAGCTGGTATGTGTATGTAATGTTTACATCAACAAAACATACCCACATCAAATATTCTCCTCTGTTTTGAGGACTCTTCTGAAATAATCTCCTCTGGAAAGTAGAACCATGTAAAAACTGTAAATATTAATGAAGTCATTTTGAGAGAGAAAAAAAAAAATCTTTCTTTCTTTTTATCAAGGGATTTGTACCACTGTAATTTTGTGCGAGACTTTCCTTTGTGCTAAAGTTCAAAGTACGTACCTTGTACATGTGCTTTCCATATATCAAGTGCCAGAGGTAAGGGGGAGGAATGGCGTATGACAGCTTGAATGTATCTTTCTTTCTTTTTATCAAGGGATTTGTACCACTGTAATTTTGTGCGAGACTTTCCTTTGTGCTAAAGTTCAAAGTATTAGCGAACAGCTTTGATGTTGCAATATGTATTGTGTAAACAATGATATTAAAAGTTAAGATCCTTTGGAGTCCGTATACCCGTGCTCCTTCAGGGACCAATTTGGAAATGTCGTTCAGCAAACAGCAATAATTGAACTTCTCCTCCCCCACCGCTTCTGTGCGATGTTTATTCAAAAGCTATTGCCATCGTGTGCTACATCATTTGGATAAATGATTGTGTGCGAGTTATTTGGAAATATTAGGAATCTATGTAGGTACTATTTATTTTATATACATACCTACCTGTTTCTATGCAGATTTAAAAGGGGGTAGGTATTGGGCTACAAAATGGGGACTTTTAGTTTCTTGTCCCAGAAGCCAAATTATGTAGGTACTATTTATTTTATATACCCACCTGTTTCTATGCAGATTTAAAAGGGGGTAGGTATTGGGCTACAAAATGGGGACTTTTAGTTTCTTGTCCCAGAAGCCAAAACTATTGCCATTTTGTTATCATCTTTGAGCCCTTGGAATCATCAAATTGAGACCAAAAAGGAATGCTACGGCCCTGTCTGTTTGATGACTTAACTGTTTTTGTTAGTGGATGTGCAATTCTAACTTAATAGACATGACACTTTACTTCAACTTTATATGACAAATTTTATAATTATTTATTCTACTTTTCTACAATATAAGCATGGTTAACATCAATAAATTGCACTTTCACCCCCAAGGTTCTAACTCCACCTCATCCTTTATATCCAACTTAATAGACATGACTTACATGACACTTTACTTCAACTTTATATGACAATTTTTATAATTATTTTATTATTTATTTCTACTTTTCTACAATATAAGCATGGTTAACAGCAATAAATTGCACTTTCACCCCCAAGGTTCTAACTCCACCTCATCCTTTATATCCAGGAAGGCCGGGAATGTGACGGGAACATCGTATCGTTTCGACCTCTTCCAGGCCATTTGGTCCTTATTCGTTTTCACGTGGTACACCTGGAATCGAACCTGCGACCCTGAGTCCAAACTGCTATTCGGTTGCTCTATCTCTATAGGACGGAGGATTTCTTGGTTGGTGGATGTCTTGGGCTCCTGGTGCTGAGCAGTTCCGGGTATTCCAGCTGGTTTGACAGTTTCTTCAGAGGTCATTTTCGGGACTGTCCTTCCGGGCTATTTCGTTAAGCTGATTTAGTCGTCGAATTTAATTTATCTCCTATTTCTTGGATCTTCTTAATAATGAAAAAAACTTATTAATTACAATTACAAATGTGAGAGAGAGAAAAAAATCTTTCTTTCTTTTTATCAAGGGATTTGTACCACTGTAATTTTGTGCGAGACTTCCTTTGTGCTAAAGTTTAAAGTATTAGCGAACAGCTTTGATGTTGCAATATGTATTGTGTAAACAATGATAGTAAAAGTTAAGATCCTTTGGAGTCCGTATACCCGTGCTCCTTCAGGGACCAATTTGGAAATGTCGTTCAGCAAACAGCAATAATTGAACCCACCGGATCACCGAAAATCAGACAGCATTTTCTATGCTCATACAATCATACGTACACCTCGTACCGTCGACTTCAAAGTGTGTTTATCTCCTGTAAAAGCTAGCAATTCAGCATAGGTTCAAAAATCAAAAGTTAGCTTTAAAATATGTTGTTTTATCACATGGTTCGGTCTCGTCATTTCTGATCAAAAACAAACAATATCATTGTGTGACTGGAATCACCTCTCAATCTGAGATCCAGATCCCAAGTGTCAGGTGTGGTCAATATATTGTCAGATCATCTTGCCGGAGTTATTCGGATCTAATTTAACGCTTCTTCTATACTGTTGGACCGAATTAGGATACGTGAAGACAAAAAAACTCCAAAGAAAACAAAGATATAGAAATAATTGGTGACTATACCCGTACCTAGCTACTCACTTCTTAGTCATGATTGGGATGATATAGGCATTCAGGCCTGGTGTGAGGGATTTCGGATTGGAAAAGTTTTCCGCATCACGGCATTTACACAGACAACCCATGTCAGGACGATATGTCTCGTTTACCTGTCCAAGTGGGACTTGGAACTTTTCTATATCCTATAAAACAGACTTTGGACTAAGAATCTGACTGTAAAATGATCAAGAGGCTATTCCTGGAAGCAATTCGGATGCCATGCTCCACACTTTTTACTTCTCGCGTAAAAAAGTAACAAACGGTACTTTGATTTTTCTGCGTGGCTTGTAAAAAGTACGTGAGAAGTCCTTCATAAAATGAGACACGGAACTCTCGATGGAAAGCAAGATCCCTCCAATACCTGTGTATATCCTGAAATCCTAGCCTGGCAATAATTAACGCCCTGATCTCGGGGATAGGTGAATCCTGATATAAAACCCGATGATCCTGACACGCTCCAAGCTCGATTAGATCTCCTGATTGAGACATTTCCCTGTCAATACGGTCACCTAAAGACAAGGTCCTTCGTGGAGTTAACTCAGGTGAGACCGAATACACCGAATTTATGAAGATGCCAGACTCCAAACGAACCAGAAACCGATTTGGTGATACCAGTCACTTTTCTCCGATCTTTTCTTCTTCTACTGCTTCTTCGTCTTCTTTCTCCAAGATCCCTTTTGTTTTGGGTGTCGTGATGAGACATTCAGGGATGCTGTGACGATGTCTGGACGGCAATAGACCGAGACGGTTTGTGTGTGCTCTCAATATATCTATCAAACCCAGGGTATCGGTATTTGGTATGTTCCTTAGTCCTTACTAATTGAACACGTATATTAAGTAAGCTTAGGATAAGTCCTTCTCGTAAATCGGTAGAAACACTATTGTAGATACACAAGCAACCATCTCAGATCTCACCTTACTCCATACTTTACTCCATAAATGAGATGTTTCTCTCCCAGCTCCCTTAATATTTTCAAGTTAAAAGTTTCATTAATGCCTTTGTTTTGTTGGTCGATTTTTGCGCTCAAACTTTCACTGTAATTCAAGTTCTATAAGGAAGCCGAGACCCATTTACCCTTGTCACAGCAGAACTACAGGATCTGGGTTAAAGACAGGTAGCATTGTTCATACCTTTCTCAAAGACTCTCACCAAACGTCAGAAGAGAAAGATGAGAATCCTACAAAAACCTACAGTCTTTAGCGGGATGAAATGGTGAATGGATGAAATTAAACACCGGTCTATAGTGTTTTCATACCAAGCTGGCGGGTTGCGTGAAAAATGCGTTCGTTAAGGTTCGGGAATTCCTACTTCAAACGTTCGAACCAAGAAGATCTAGATCTAGAATCACCCTGCAGGATGTCAGAAATAGTCAGAATGAACTTTGAAGCACATTTGACTACCAGTCTAATAGACCAACATATCAGGACAACACATTCTCAAGAACATATGTAAGTAGCTTCTGGTTCCTCAGTATACAATTTTGAGATTTAAGAGTCGTTGGACAATTTTGGTGACATAGAACTCGTAATAATGATGGTTGTCCAAGGTATATTTGGCTCAAGCAAGTGAACTACCCAACCAACATCCAAAACTGAACAGCTTTTGAAAACAAATTATTGGTTCAAAAGGAACTGTTTGTCCAAGAAACTGCCAGCCTTACATCAAACGAGTATACAACGTTATCTCGAAAAACCTCAAAACGAAATCTGAAATCCCACTAGATGAAATAATTGGAGATATGCATCTTGAAGAGTACTTCTGTGGGCCGGTAGGGCGCAGAATGGCTCCCATACTACCTAATAGTAATAATAATGTGTACATTCCATGCGGTTTTCATTGGTAGGGGGGCCGTGTAATTATTGCAGAACTGCGGGGGGCCGTGTAAGTTTATTCCTCTGCTTATTTCTCTCTCAGTAAAAAAAAAAAAAAAAAAATTTTACTGCGGGGGGCCGTGTAAGCTTATTCCTCTGCTTATTTCTCTCAGTAAAAAAAATCTTATTTCAAAATTCCCATCAACAAAATAATTCTCGCTGTTTAATTTTTTCTCTCTCTGAAAGTTTAGATCAAATGTGAGCTTGGACTAGCACAAGTTTTTCTCGTGTGCACTCGACATTAGTTCTGTGGGAGTTATAGCTGTTTGTTGAGCGTTACAGAACCAGGAAGAGCTGAGAAATTTTGGTAACATTTGTTACTTAATAACTATAGTAATAGAAAGTAAACATCTTAAACCGCTGATAAAGATCAAGATACTGAGTACCTTTCATATGATACTTTTGAATTACTCAGAGTCAGAACTCAAATATATACATGCCTTTATTCATAGGCTTGGCGAAAGTGTGAGCATTCATAGGCTCAAGGAAGACATTCTTGAGACCTTGAGAGTGCGAAAATCATCCCATGGAATGCAGAAATCAAATCAACCTCCCCATCATCTAATTTCGCAATCAGTGCTTCTCTTGTTCCAACTTCCAACGAGATCTACCCCCATTGCTATTGCCGAGAGCAACCCTTCAATCACTAATATTGAGGGAGAGCAAACCGGGAACGCACCGGGAAATGTCACCAGGGACCATGTCAAACCGCCCCTCATGTCAGGGGTTGACCCCCTTCTTACGAATTTCTGGCAGGATTTTTTTCTACTTTTTTTTTAATTATCGAAATTCACAGATATTTTCTCGCCTTCCTCTCTCGACTTTTCTCCGTAACGCCCTATAAGAATAAATATTGAAACCACCACTTCATTAAATGAACGTTAGAGCGGGAGGCACGTTGGGAAATCAAAAAGTCAACTGCAGTGTGTCCTTTCTACTTTTTTTTTTAATTATCGAAATTCACAGATATTTTCTCGCCTTCCTCTCTTGACTTTTCTCCGTAACGCCCTATAAGGATAAATATTGAAACCACCACTTCATTAAATGAACGTTAGAGCGGGAGGCACGTTGGGAAATCAAAAAGTCAACTGCAGTGTGTCCTATTGTTCCTGGATTTGGAGTTGCTGAACCCGACTTGTCAAAACGGGAGGGGAGGGAAAAAATAGGCGAAGGAAAGGGAGAGAGTCCTGGTTTGAATTTGAGGGATAATTTTTCCTAGTTGGAAATGCAGAAGAAAATGAGAATATCCGGCTAAGACCGGTCACTCACGACAGGTTTTGCAAGATAGTTTTTCATAACAGGCTTATTATGCCTGTCCAGGTAAACCTGACGTGAGTGCCCGACCTATGGGTAACTTTTCTTTAAAAGGATATCCAAATCAAATAATAATCAAAGCATATTAGATTTTATTTATTTACTTTGTCGGGATTTGAACCCACACTGTCCCGTTTACCAAGCCGTTTTACTACCGTAGCAGACATAAATCAAATAATAATCAAAGCATATTAGATTTTATTTATTTATCTACTTTGTCGGGATTTGAACCCACACTGTCCCGTTTACCAAGCCGTTTTACTACCGTAGCAGACAGACACAGTAGGTACTTGAAATTCCTCACGAGATAATATTGTTCTCTTCCAGATACCTCGAATCTTTCAGGTGCTATATTTGGATTCGGTTTGACTCCCTAAATCACCTCAGACTTCTCTTCTCAGAGGCTATATTTGGTTTGACTCCCTGACTCAACGGTTTCTAGATTGGCGGCATCAAATGGGTTCTCACGACTTTTCAACTTCTAAATATAGGCACTAGTCAGTGAGTCAGGTACGCGTTTCTGACAGTCAAGTAGATCTCCTCACGATAGACAGGGTGATTGAGAGACGTGTTGAAGTTAACTTGCTACAGGTGGGTGATTTAATCTTAAAGATGATTACCTATTGATTAGTGTTCTTAAGGTGTGTCCACACATATTTGATCGGCCGTCAAATCGTCGATCCACATCGATCGACGGTCGTCGACTATGGATTCTGAATATAACGCCGCCTCGTGTTGTTGGATACATGGACTGTTGAAGTTAACTTGCTACAAATGGGTGATTTAATCTTAAAGGTGATTACCTATTGATTAGTGTTCTTAAGGTGTGTCCACACATATTTGATCGGCCGTCGAATCGTCGATCCACATCGATCGACGGTCGTCGACTATGGATTCTGAATATAACGCCGCCTCCTGTTGTTGGATACATGGATATGAACTTGATCAATAATAATCCCAGAGGTCCATTCAACGATATCTCGTGGTGAAAAAACACCGCACTGTTTGCCAATTTTTGATGCGCACAGTACTGAAAATGTGAAACGATATCTCGCGGTGAAAAAAAACCGCACCGTCTGCCAATTTTTGATGCGCAAAGAGTGAAAAATGTGAATTTCACGGTGAGAAGTCCTTTCGTGAAATAGGCCTCAAAATATAAATAAGTATAACTCAAATGAAATTTTACTTGATTGTAAAACACCACTTTAGAAGTTTAGATTATTTTGATTAATATCTCACCCTGTATACAACAATTAAAATACATAGTAAAAATATAAATAGATAAAAAAAGTCTTGAGTCCAGTCAGGTAGATGACTATCCGCGCTCAAAGGTTTTTGACCTAGTTCTTGATCTCTGTGAGAGCCGACCCGAAAATATGTGTTCGTATGTTGTTTTTTGGGGGTATATAATTATTTTCTTAACATCACATCAAATATTTGAAGCAGTGAGATGTAATCCGCATCCAAGAGTCGGAAATCTAGTGTGATTTAGGATTGAAAGTTGTTATTGATCATCGTGCAATATTTAGTATTTGGTCATATAATGTTGGGCCACTTGCAAATATGTACGATGCCTATCGTGCAATATTTAGTATTTGGTCATATAATGTTGGGCCACTTGTAAATATGTACGATGCCGATGTAGATGTATCCAACTATCCATGTATAGTGTATACTTACTTAGTTTGATGGTATTTTGGTACTTTAACATCTTGCTCTACTTGGAATACCAAATAGTATACTTTACATAATCAGCATACACTGGAAACAAGCAAAAATTGTTGCGATTTCCAGGAATCTAATGTATGGAGATTTGTACTTGACAAGAAAGATGAGAAGTTAGTGTTAAAGAATTTCTTGCACTACTTAAAAAGATTAAGATAAGCAACACGTGACAAAAGTTATTGAAGAAGCAGCAGCAGTAGCAGAGACTTTTATATAAAGTACGATGCCGATGTAGATGTATCCAACTATCCATGTATAGTGTATACTTAGTTTGATGGTATTTTGGTACTTTAACATCTTGCTCTACTTGGAATACCAAATAGTACTTTACATAATCAGCATTCACTGGAAACAAGCAAAAATTGTTGCGATTTCCAGGAATCTAATGTATCTAATGGAGATTTGTACTTGACAAGAAAGATGAGAAGTTAGTGTTAAAGAAACTCTTGCACTACTTAAAAAGATTAAGATAAGCAACACGTGACAAAAGTTATTGAAGAAGCAGCAGCAGTAGCAGAGACTTTTATATAAAAAAGAAAATGATGAAAAGCAAAGATGAAGAAGAAGAATAATATCGACAAAGAAACAAGTGAAAGAAAAGAAGTATTGACATTTTGAATATTATATAGAAGGGAACAAACAGAAAGAGCTAAACAACAACAAACAATTACTTGTCGATATTATTCTTCTTCATCTTTGCTTTTCATCATTTTCTTTTTTATATAAAAGTCTCTGCTACTACTGCTGCTGCTGCTTCTTCAATAACTTTTGTCACGTGTTGCTTATCTTATTCTTAATATTTTTAAGTAGTGCAAGAGTTTCTTTAACATCACTAACTTCTCATCTTTCTTGTCAAGTACAAATCTCCATACATTAGATTCCTGGAAATCGTTACAATTTTTGCTTGTTTCCAGTGTATGCTGATTATGTAAAGTACTATTTGGTATTCCAAGTAGAGCAAGATGTTAAAGTACCAAAATACCATCAAACTAAGTACTTCCAGATTCCTCGAATCTTTCAGATGCTATATTTGGATTCGGTTTGACTCCCTAAATCACCTCAGACTTCTCAGAGGCTATATTTGGTTTGACTCCCTGACTCAACGGTTTCTAGATTGGCGGCATCAAATGGGTTCTCACGACTTTTCAACTTCAAACAATTAACAAATTCAATAAGACTAGGCGCACTTGTCATGCAAATATCAATAGATCATCGCATGTTCAATAGCAACAACAATAATAATAATAATGAACAATTACTACAATATAGTAAACGAGATTATTGTGCATCACAATAGTATAGTAAAAAAAAAGAAGATAACTCCAGAAGCAGATTCATTCATTCCTATTTCCATTCATGTTTTTATTATCAGTCAAGCATTAACAATGAAATCAGCAGTAGGCTAATACTATTACTGTAGTCAAATACTCAAATTATATTGAGGATAAAATTCTATACCTCGAGTGGGATTGAACCCACGCCCTCCTGTTTACCAGGCGAGCGTGTTAACCACTACACCACCGAGGCAGGTAGATCTGTACAGGGCCCTCGTTGGCTCAATCAGGTCCTCAGTGATGAGTCCTCACATTACTTGAGTGGGGGACCCGGAAAAAGCAGCGTCACACGATAGTCTTTCCTTTTTGATAGCGCAATTGATTGGCATTTATCAGATGCCGGTGGCGTAGGATTGTTGAATAACGATATGGTCGAGATAGCTTTAGGCAGGATCTAGTGGCCCTAGCGACACCCTGAACTGATAGTCTTTCCTTTTTGATAGCGCAATTGATTGGCATTTATCAGATGCCGGTGGCGTAGGATTGTTGAATAACGATATGGTCGAGATCATAGAACTCGTAATAATGATGGTTGTCCAAGGTATATTTGGCTCAAGCAAGTGAACTACCCAACCAACATCCAAAACTGAACAGCTTTTGAAAACAAATTATTGGTTCAAAAGGAACTGTTTGTCCAAGAAACTGCCAGCCTTACATCAAACGAGTATACAACGTTATCTCGAAAAACCTCAAAACGAAATCTGAAGGTATCTTCTGGTTCCTCAGTCTACAATTTTGAGATTTTAGAGTCGTTGGACAATTTTGGTGATATAGAACTCGTAATAATGATGGTTGTCCAAGGTATATTTGGCTCAAGGAAAAGAACTACCCAACCAACATCCAAAACTGAACAGCTTTTGAAAACAAGTGATTGGTTTAAAAGGAACTGTTTGTCCAAGAAACTGCCAGCCTTACATCAAACGAGTATACAACGTTATCTCGAAAAACCTCAAAACGAAATCTGAAATCCCACTAGATGAAATAATTTGAGATATTTATGCATCTTGAAGAGTACTTCTGTGGGCCGGTAGGGCGCAGAATGGCTCCCATACTACCTAATAGTAATAATAATGTGTACATTCCATGCGGTTTTCATTGGTAGGGGGGCCGTGTAATTATTGCAGAGCTGCGGGGGTACAATGCTGGATTCCTATGATTAGGCGAGTAAAGAGATTACTGCCAACTGAAATGAACTCCTCAGCCTCATATCGTTCTGTTCTTGGATTACAATGTGAAACCATGTACCTATTGGTAAGTTTTTCTCACCTTTATATAAACCCTGATGTAAGTTTAGGTGTTGCTGATATTTGTATTAGTGTGACTTTATCAACTTTGTGTTTTCAATGAGTTATCTATATCTGGTAACTTTAAAGTTATTTATTTTTTAACATTCCCAAGCTTTTCCTTCTAGGTACCTTCTTATTTCCACGTTCGGCTTGTATCCTTACATAAGGTAACAGTTGTACCAAAATCAATTCAGAAGTTATAGTGACTTACAATTTTATTGTTGCTTTTACGGTCTAAAAATCCTTATAAAACAAAACTGTGATTATAATCATTATCGTTAGGCTCTCGCGACTTGGCTTCTGTGAACGGTTCGCGGCGGTGTCGGGTTATTAGATGTTTCTGATGGATTGCATGATCAACTTACATTTCTTCGACCTTGTGATGTTTTTCCCTCTGATAATTGAATTAAATAGGTGTGTAACATGCGAGCCTTCTCTCACCCCAGAGGCACACTCACAGATTAGAGATGTATGGAGCCGCTCTTCAGAGTCAGTTGAAGTCACGCGATGTCTAGCTATATGTTCGTATGTTAGATATGTGTTCTCTACTTTTTTTTTAATTATCGAAATTCACAGATATTTTCTCGCCTTCCTCTCTCGACTTTTCTCCGTAACGCCCTATAGGGATAAATATTGAAACCACCACTTCATTAAATGAACGTTAGAGCGGGAGGCATGTTGGGAAATCAAAAAGTCAACTGCAGTGTGTCCTTTTGTTCCTGGATTTGGAGTTGCTGAACCCGGCTTGTCAAAACGGGAGGGGAGGGAAAAAATAGACGAAGGAAAGGGAGAGAGTCCTGGTTTGAATTTGAGAGATAATTTTTCCTAGTTGGAAATGCAGAAGGAAATGAGAATATCCGGCTAAGACCGGGCACTCACGACAAGTTTTGCAAGATAGTTTTTCATAACAGGCTTATTAACTTATTATGCCTGTCCAGGTAAACCTGACCGACCTATGGGTAACTTTTCTTTAAAAGGATATCTAAATCAAATAATAATCGAAGCATATTAGATTTTATTTATTTACTTTGTCGGGATTTGAACCCACACTGTCCCGTTTACCAAGCCGTTTTACTACCGTAGCAGACAGACACAGTACCTAGGTACTTGAAATTCCTCACGAGATAATATTGTTGTGTTCTCTTCCAGATACCTCGAATCTTTCAGATGCTATATTTGGATTCGGTTTGACTCCCTAAATCACCTCAGACTTCTCAGAGGCTATATTTGGTTTGACTCCCTGACTCAACGGTTTCTAGATTGGCGGCATCAAATGGGTTCTCACGACTTTTCAACTCTAAATATAGGCACTAGTCAGTGAGTCAGGTACGCGTTTCTGACAGTCAAGTAGATCTCCTCACGATATAGACAGGGTGATTGAGAGACGTGTTGAAGTTAACTTGCTACAGGTGGGTGATTTATCTTAAAGATGATTACCTATTGATTAGTGTTCTTAAGGTGTATCCACACATTTTTGACTGGCCGTCAAATCGTCGATCCACATCGATCGACGGTCGTCGACTATGGATTCTGAATATAACGCCGCCTCGTGTTGTTGGATACATGGATATGAACTTGATCAATAATAATCCCAGAGGTCCATTCAGCGATATCTCGCGGTGAAAAAACACCGCACCGTTTGCCAATTTTTGAAGCGCAAGAGTGAGAAATGTGAATTTTACGGTGAGAAGTCCTTTCGTGAAATAGGCCTCAAAATATAAATAAGTATAACTCAAATGAAATTTCACTTGATTTTAAAACGCCACTTTAATTTAGATACTTTTAGATACTTTTGATTAATGTCTCACCCTGTAGACAACAATTAAAATACATAGTAAAAATATAAATAGATGAAAAGAAAAGTCTTGAGTCCAGTCAGGTAGATGACTATCCGCGCTCAAAGGTTTTTGACCTAGTTCTTGATCTCTGTGAGAGCCGACCCGAAACACCCCAGCCGATAGTTATGATTTTTTACGACACCAATGTCGTTAGATTTGGTAGCCGGATTTCTTTGAAAAGTCATCGTCCGTTCGGGTCGCGAGTGCGAATGCTTTGACAATGACTGGAATTGTGTCTTACCGAGGCGTCAGTTATGTCACAAGGGATGACAGTCTCCCTAGACATCCACCAGTTCCGAGTACTTGGGTATGGACAGTTTGGTACCTGGGTTTTGTGCAATTAAAAATAGATTTGAGATTGAGACCCAAGGAGTCGTGGAGTTTTTATGGCTGAGTACCCTGCGTACCTGTAAACAGTGACCTAATCACCCCTTTTGATTTTTTTGCTAAATGCTGATTAATTTTAAAATATCAAGTTAATAACAATTTTTCCTAAAACTTTAGCTGTTGTTTTATTAGCATTTTGATCCAATAACTTTTTTCTCATTTTCTTTAACACGAAAATTACATTGAAATAAATTTGCCATAAAATTTTCTTATGAGCTTTTTCGACGAAATATTTTTTAACATTTAAACTATTATTTTTTTCTATAAAGTAGTACCTACTCTTATACGTATCTCTTAAACCTTTTCCGAATATTTAATTGAAATTTTCATTATGCTAACATAAAGACGTGATTTTGTGCCGCCAGTGTATCTAGTGCTACAATATCTAATGTGTAGTTTGGATATCTAACCCAGGTGTTTTATACACCAAATCAGTGATAGTACTTAGGCATAACTGTGTGATAACTTTCCTTCAAGCTGTATACGTCAATAGAAGATCGGTCCGACATGTTGACGATGGAAACGGATCTGAAAGGTGGTCACATACCGCCTCACCATCACCTCTCATCCTATGGTAGTATGGTCCATAGCAATATGATGTCCCTGTCCCAGTCACCATCCTCTGTGGTGCACCACCAGAACATAGGACCCCACGTGACACATAACCCAATGTCCAATCCCCTCCACCCCTCTCACAACACAAATAACAATAACAATAGTACAAATAGTAAAAATCAAAATGCCATAGATAGAGTAAAACGACCGATGAATGCATTCATGGTATGGTCGAGGGGACAGCGAAGAAAAATGGCACAAGATAATCCCAAAATGCATAATTCTGAAATTTCAAAACGACTAGGTGCTGAATGGAAGTTGTTAAATGAACAAGCCAAGAGGCCATTCATAGATGAAGCTAAAAGACTACGCGCTGTGCATATGAAGGAACATCCCGACTACAAATATAGACCGAGAAGGAAGACTAAAACTTTGCTCAAGAAAGATAAATATCCCCTAGGTAGCGGTAACCTTATTCAAAACACTAGTTCAAGCAATGACGTGACAAGAAATAGCTCTTCTGTGACAACCTCAGCCCAGCAGAACTCTGCAGCCCGGGAGTCCATGTACCAAATGCCTAACGGTTATATGCCTAATGGTTACATGATGGATCCTGCGACCTATCAACAACATTCGGCCTACACCACACATATGAGCTCTGGTTACCCTCGGTATGATATGACTGGTATGCACCCTAGTTCTACTTCACTCAACAGCTACATGAACGGCTCGTCCTATGGCATGTACACGACTGCCACGACATTGCCTGGGGCAGGATCCCCGTACCATTCCATGCAGCCTAGCTCACATAGTCCTAGTGGATCTAGTGTCAAGTCAGAACCAGTGTCCCCCTCGTCGGGGGGAGGCATCCTCACACCCACCCCAGGCTCAGGACCCCCTACAGGATTACATCTCGTCAAGCGGGAATACGGTAGTCCAAACGGCCTTCCACCAAATAGTACGGATCTACACCTAGTGAAACGTGAATATTCCAGTCCTAATGGAGCACCTCCTAATGCAGGTGACCTCCGCCATATGATCTCCATGTATCTTCCTGAGCAGCAAGAGCAGGCCAGGCTACAAGCGATGTACCAGCAGCAGGCCGGGCATCCTCCAGAGGGTATGCCGCTGACACATATGTAGTGTTCAGCCCCAGGCCCTCTGGCCTCCAGCAGTGCTTTCTCAGCTGCAAGTAGTCACCCCCCCAGTGCCAATAGCTCGTGTGAGTACGAGTACTTGTAATATGTGTGTACAGTCTTGCCTTGTATAGTTGTGTATATGTACAGACTTGTAACTTGTACGTGTAGGTAAGTGCAATATTGTCGAAAATTACCTACACGACTCTCTTAAAGTTGATCTATTCTTGACTTATTTTTGGCAATATGCTGCCCTTTAAAGGGCCCTCTGTTGACAGTATCTGTTTTCAAAGACATGTTTTACTGTTCCTAATATTAATCATTACTTGGTGTGTCGTTTTGATGAGTATAGATGGAAAAGTAATATCAACATTTTGTTCAGGAATAGTTGCTTTTTCTCGATCGGTGTGCATTTTTGTTCAAATCATTAAGGACGAATTCTAAGAGAGACTTTTGTTATTTATTTTTTGCTCATTTTTAAAATTCACCTGAAATTTTCACTCTTGAAAAATATTGAAACCCCTTTATCGATTTTCTCTGTTCTTTTACTTTTTTGTTACATAAAATTGCATCAACAAAACAGTGTACAAAATAGAAAATATATAAAAAATGACAAATATATATAAAAAATATACATAATGTCCTATAAATAATTATTATTACAAAAAAATATCCTGTCTTTATTTCTTTTTCTTTGTGTCAGCTTTGTGATGGATGACTTAGGTACTTAATGTAACTATTAGGGATGGGGATTAATCAGCTAGGTATTTATGGATGGGATTGTATACCTTGGGTATTTTTGCTGTCGTATTCGAATGGATATGTTTTCCGAGTTTGGTAAAAATCATACAGAAGAAGTTTAAAAAATTTGGATTGGTGGACAAGACCACCCCAGGGAAAGGATTATTACCATCGGGCCTGAGACTAGGAAGGGGGGGGGAGCTCAAGAGAAGTTGTTGCGTCATAATATTTCTGCATAATAAAACTGCAGATTCAATTAATCAATTAGACTGCTAATGGACCTTAAAGTTTTCACACGCTCTTCTTATAACCTCCAAATTCAACTATTTCCGTTCTGGAGACGAAATTTTGTAACATTGATACTATGTAAGTAGTAGAAATCAGTTTGTTGAATATCTCAAGAAAGTCAGTCCTTTTGATTTTAAGTACTTTTCTTTCCTTTCCCAAAGAAAATTTTTGATTTTTGTCTGCTAATATTTAGCAATTTTGATTCTTTGTTTGATCTATCATTTCAACTTACTGATCACTAGTCGCTCAAATATCAGCACTAGGTGCTAACTGCTAATAATGCTAATCTAGTAGTTCTAGTACTTACTTTCTTTTTACACAAATTAAGCGATTATGTGTGTAAAAGAGGGAATACCTAATGCGATTCTGTAAACCGTATGGTTTTTATCAAGCAAGACAATCGTTCGGCAACGCCAAGACAGTACATTACACTACATTGAAATGGGGGTCTTAGACTTTTCTTTGTGAGTGTGCGGACGAATTTTTAAGCCGTCCTTAAAAAGGAAGTAAATCCAATTTGAATATGTATCAGGAAAAAAGTGAACTTTTCAGATCCATTAAATCAAATCCATTTTTGGTACAAATTAAAATCAAAAACGTTTGAGACCTTTTTTCCTCTTTCCAGTAAATACGGCAAATATGTAACAACATTCAACTTTCATCCCTATATCTACGTAAAAAGTCCTTGTAATCATTTCAAAACTTATAATCAAATCATTAATCTTGATATGGATTTAAATTCTGAATTTAAAGATCATACTGGGACAATTGAATACAAGACCCCAGAAGGTAAATGCTTTATTCATCCATTTGATTCACCTTTAATTTTGACAAACATAATTCGCAAATATTTATAGTAAATTTTGCGGTAGAACTGATTAATGTGTGTGTGTTGAAATTAAAGTTGAAATAATTCGGATGTCTTTAACGTTATATTTTCCTACTAAAGGAAATTCAGAGTTTTCATTAAACGTATAACAAGGACTTCATACTTATCAAATCAATAATTCTCAATATTATCTATATTATTAATTAGATTCTAAAAACAATATTAATAAGCCGTTACGAATTTTTTCTCACATGTTCATTTTTCATTCGTACAAAAATTGTAGAGGGTTTCAATATTGTAGCTACCTAACTATTTGTGTTTGTTTCAAATTTTAAGTAGCCTTGGCATTGCGTTCATTTAAATGTTGGCCCACTTTAATAAATATCAATAAAAGATTAAAGAAATATGATTTGTGGACACTATGAGATTTGCTTGGTTGCAAGTTTTTTACCCAAAAGAAATAAACAACCTTTTACTTCCTATAATGCTGCATCATAAGTGTCTACCATTAGGATCAATTTAGTGAAATCAATCGGAAAAGATAGATGGTCAGGAAAGAAACCAATATTCAAAAATGTCTTACTGCACACAATTTCAACAAACTTGGAAGTATTCTTAAATAAGTCCTTTAAGTAGAAAAAATTATTTTTTTGCCTGACATTTTTTGTGAAAACCTATTTAAATAAAAATATAATAATTTATTTACTTTCACAATATTTAATAATGAGGCTTTAGTGAAATCAATCGGAAAAGATAGATGGTCAGGAAAGAAACCAATATTCAAAAATGTCTTACTGCACACAATTTCAACAAACTTGAAAGTATTCTTAAATAAGTCCTTTAAGTAGAAAAAATCATTTTTTTGCCTGACATTTTTTGTGAAAACCTATTTAAATAAAAATATAATAATTTATTTACTTTCACAATATTTAATAATGAGGCTTTGAATACTAATTTGGTCGGAAGCAACATCTTTGCTCTTAAAAACAGTTTTATAATATTTTCACCCCCTACTTGCCTCTCATGCTCCCGGGAAGATTTCTACAACTCATGTTTGGCTAATTTTTTCCCAACATTTTTTATGACTTTCCAGTACATTTACTTTTAATGCGCCGCGAGGCTTTTTATGAAGTCAGGACGGGTTTTATATGAACGTCGACACCAATATTGTGGAACTTTTGAAGCGTTTACTGGCATCGTAGCCATTGTTGGTAGAAAATCTTCAAGTGTGATTTCCTTTGGAACTTCCGATTTGTCAAAAAAATTCCTTTCTAATTTGGCTTTACTAGTAAAAGATAAATGATCTCATTTCTTTATTGTTCAGTTCAATGTTTTTTGCGCATATCTATAAGTACTATGTAGAAAAATTACTTTTTTACTTGCAATAGCCCCCATCGCTAAAAACATTGGCGTAATGATCAACTTCATTGATCTATTGGAAAAGTTCCAATGCGTTTTAATTTGTGTCCCCACAGCCATTCCAAGAATGAAAAAGTTAGAGATACTATAGGTAATATAGATAGAGGATCTCTATCGGTTTCATAGGTTTGGTTTTTCAGGCGACCACACGCCCGGGGCGGATTTTATCCTGATGGGATAATGTTCGTTCTCGGAACGGCTGGCTTTCTCCTATCCTGTCTTCCTTTCGCAGTTTAAAGAATATTTTTCTTATTTTTAAATGCAATTTATGTTAAATTCTAATTTTCAATATTACACAATGCGATTAACTTGAACTTCGCACTTTTTTTTTACCCAATCCGAAAACAATGAACATTATCATTTGAAACGCTAAAAAAGAGCTAGTAATTTTGAAGAATATTTTTCTTATTTCTAAATGCAATTTACATATGTTGAATTCTAATTTTCAATATTACATAATGCAATTAACTTGAACTTCGCACTTTTTTTTTACCCAATCCGAAAACAATGAACATTATCATTTGAAACGCTAAAAAAGAGCTAGTAATTTTCGAGATATGAATAAGAATAACAGACCTAATTGTTAAACTTTGAGATATCAAATGCTCAAAGACTTATAATTTCTGATAAATAACATCTTTTATCTATAATGGTATGTAATTTATTTAAATATATCAATCCATCCTCAAATTACATACTTTTTATATCATTAGGATTCAGATATAGGAACTTTGTACTTGTAGCATCAATTGGATTATATTTTACTGCATGAAACGTTGGATGAAAAGTTTTTAAAATGTTCATCATTAATGTTTGCATTTTTTACTTTTAACAAACGAAGTTTTACAAGTAGGTTTTTGAGACATGAAAAAATATTATTCAAAACAGGACAAACACATTTTTTTTCCGTCGAAAAATTTGGCCGAGAAAGCAAACACAAACTTTGAGATATCAAATGCTGAAAGACTTATAATTTCTGATAAATAACATCTTTTTAAAGATCTATAATGGTATGTAATTTATTTAATTATATCAATCCATCCTCAAATTACATACTTTTTATATCATTAGGATTCAGATATAGGAACTTTGTACTTGTAGCATCAATTGGATTATTAGGAACATTAATATTAATTTTAAGCATATCATGTGATTTAAGTATAGTGGATTTAACACGGTGGTATCCTCGTGTAACAGCATGCTATCATGTTCGTAGACTGTTTACATTAATGTTGCTGTTGTTTAGGTAACATGGTTCTTGATATTAAAGTTTTACAGGAGCTTGTAGGTTTTCTTCTTTTTCAACAACTTTATCGTCAATGACTGGTAATGATTGCGATCTTACAAGTTCGATAAGACGGGTTTTTATCAAATTAAATATTTATGTTAAGGGAATTTTAATCTTTTCACTTTTGTCAAATTTCACGCTTTCAAACTTTTAGCGGAAAATAACTATCTGATAGAGGCATTATCAAATTAAGTATTTATGTTAAGGGAATTTTAATCTTTTCACTTTTGTCAAATTTCACGCTTTCAAACTTTTAGCGGAAAATAACCATCTGATAGAGGCATTTCTAAATTTGTTTACTTTTAACTGTTTTTCCTTGTATTATCTCAATGAACGCTAATGCCAACTACTATTTCCTTATTATTTGTATGTCTACTATAATTTTTACCTGTGTATGACGCCTCCGCTGGAATCCGTCTTAATTTCCTTGTAATGGTTTTTATGTATGTTAGGTCTATTTTTAGCAATTTGTTCTTTCGAAAGAAAAAAAGCTATTATCTCAATCTCAATGAACGCTAATGCCAACTACTATTTCCTTATTATTTATTTGTATGTCTACTATAATTTTTACCTGTGTATGACGCCCCCGCTGGAATCCGTCTTAATTTCCTTGTAATGGTTTTTATGTATGTTAGGTCTATTTTTAGCAATTTGTTCTTTCGAAAGAAAAAAAGAGCGATTTAAAAAGCACACGGCTTGAGAAAATATTAAAATTGTTCATTATTAATCAACTTTTGACGACATGACTGTGTTTTTTAATCGATTTTGTTATTTTCTTAATGTCTCGTTAGCGCATTGTAAAATTATGTTTTATGCACACGGCTTGAGAAGATAATAAAATTGTTCATTATGAATCAACTTTTGACGACATGACTGTGTTTTTTAATCGATTTTGTTATTTTCTTAATGTCTCGTTAGCGCATTGTAAAATTATGTTTTAGAGTTTTGGGTAGTTGTTGTCTAGTTTAGTCTAGTCGGCTCTACTAAAGTTATATTCTATTTACAATTTCCTCTCAGACAGTTCAAGACCTTTATCTTTACTCATCAAAATCAACAGACATGCATTCGATCTATTCTTGACTTATTTTTGGCAATATGCTGCCCTTTAAAGGGCCCTCTGTTGACAGTATCTGTTTTCAAAGACATGTTTTACTGTTCCTAATATTAATCATTACTTGGTGTGTCGTTTTGATGAGTATAGATGGAAAAGTAATATCAACATTTTGTTCAGGAATAGTTGCTTTTTCTCGATCGGTGTGCATTTTTGTTCAAATCATTAAGGACGAATTCTAAGAGAGACTTTTGTTATTTATTTTTTGCTCATTTTTAAAATTCACCTGAAATTTTCACTCTTCAAAAATATTGAAACCCCTTTATCGATTTTCTCTTCTTTTACTTTTTGTTACATAAAATTGCATCAACAAAACAGTGTACAAAATAGAAAATATATAAAAAATGACAAATATATATAAAAAATATACATAATGTCCTATAAATAATTATTATTACAAAAAAATATCCTGTCTTTATTTCTTTTTGTGTCAGCTTTGTGATGACTTGGGTACTTAGTGTAACTATTAGGGATGGGGATTAATCAGCTAGGTATTTATGGATGGGATTGTGTACCTTGGGTATTTTTGATGTCGTATTCGAATGGATATGTTGTTGTTTTTTCCGAGTTTGGTAAAAATCATACAGACGAAGTTTAAAAAATTTGGATTGGTGGACAAGACCACCCCAGGGAAAGGATTATTACCATCGGGCCTGAGACTAGGAAGGGGGGGGAGCTCAAGAGAAGTTGTTGCGTCATAATATTTCTGCATAATAAAACTGCAGATTCAATTAATCAATTAGACTGCTAATGGCTAAGAACCACCACGAAATCTCTCCCTCACTCCGGCTGATAGCATAGCACAAATATTTTCTCTCCCATTTATTTGCACGCAGGGAATGTCTGCTAATGGTTTTCATACGACGTTATTCACGCTTTCTAAACACCCTCACAGCTAGAGGGAGGGGGTTATGTGGATCGTATGGGTATGTTCCCACATTCCCTGCGTGCAAATAAATGGGAGAGAAAATATTTGTGCTATGCTATCAGCCGGAGTGAGGGAGAAATTTCGTGGTGGTTCTTATACTAACAGATACTTATGCGATATTTCCTCCGTGAAGCCATCTTCAGTTTCAACATAAGCAGTTATAGGCAATGTAGACTCCAATCCGTCGATAAAGAAAAGAAATTTAAGAGAAAGTAATAGAGACTTCCCCAAAACGGTTCAGTTTTTAGTTTGACGGTAACTTCCTACTCTGCAATACCCATAGGTACTCTGGATTCTCAAAACCATCGCTCAATTCAGCACATAATTTCCGTCGGTCGTCTTAATAATTGAATCTAACGTAAATAATTCAGCTATTCCTTTCCCTCCAATACCTCAAAGATGGGATCAAATGATATGCTGTCAAAACAGAAGTCAAAATAGAGAAATAGAAAGTAATAGAGACTTCCCAAAAACGGTTCAGTTTTTAGTTTGACGGTAATTTCCTTCTCTGCAATACCAATAGGTACTCTGGATTCTCAAAACCATCGCTCAATTCAGCACATAATTTCCGTCGGTCGTCTTAATAATTGAATCCAACGTAAATAATTCAGCTATTCCTTTCCCTCCAATACCTCAAAGATGGGATCAAATGATATGCTGTCAAAACAGAAGTCAAAATAGAGCTCGGACCCTATAATTTCCACAGAAGGTGTCGAGCCCATGCTGCTGGTAGAAAATATTTTGACTTCTCATGTGATGAATGTGAGATTCTGGTAACCCTACTCCGACATGTTGAGGACTTAACGACCCCTTGATGAAGGATCTTGGACCCAGAGTCGGAGCATCTTCCCAAATTATCCTCTCGAGATAACAGGGTCTGTGGGATGACGAGCTGTAGAAATTTGAGAAATTCGCAGCATCCACTATTTCGATTTCATTTCATTCAAATTGAAGCAGGGAAGTTGGTCGCATCCACCATTTTATATTATTCCATTGAACACAGACATGTAAAATACTTGTAACATGGGGAAATTGGCTGCATCCACCATTTCAATTTTATTTCATTCAATTAGAAGATTTGAATGTAAACATTTGGAGCTGGGAAATTGGACACATCCACTGTTTTCTGTATATTATTACATCCAACACAAATACTTAAAACAATCTAGGAAATTTGCTACATCCACCATTCCATTCAGTTTGAAGTTGAAGTAATAACTTACCCCGGTGTTCTAGTACTCACAACTCACCCTGTATTAGAAGTGGGTGTAAACAAAACTCAAGCTATTCCACTTCGTTCCAAGGGGGGTCATCTCTAGATAGCCCAGAAGTACCATGTCTGAAACTCACAGTCTGGTGTTTTTGTTTCTGGTTTTCTGAACCTCAATTCTTTAATCGCCTCTTCAAAATTCTTTAATCGCTTTATTTAGGAAGAGCGGGTCAACAAAGCTGACAAGATGGGATCTTGATTCCTGTCAACAGGGACCCAGGAGCTCCTACTGTTTTGTTTTTATTTACTGACCAATAGTCGTCAGGGACGACTCGCTCGAGAAGAGCGGGTCAACAAAGCTGACAAGATGTGATCTTGATTCCTGTCAACAGGGACCCAGGAGCTCCTACTGTTTTGTTTTTATTTACTGACCAATAGTCGTCAGGGACGACTCGCTCGTTGCGTATGGAAATATTTGGGACTGAATAATATTGGATGGGTTTATTTACTTTATTTGCTTTGAGAACAAAATTACTTGAATTTGATAAGGAATCACGAACAGCTTTTTCCGGCAAAAATTAGCCAAACTGGTTAAATTTCAGCGTAGGAAAAAGTGTGTAAAAAAAGCTTCCGGTGGTGGGTGTCTTAAAATCCGTCCTGTTTTTTGGAGCCAATGAAAAAGGAAGGTACGGATAAAAGGCTGTTTCTTTAGGTCGAACGCTCGATCCTCAGTTCTTGTGGGCCGCCAAAACGACTCGTTGCGTATGGAAATATTTGGGACTGAATAATATTGGATGGGTTTATTTACTTTGAGAACAAAATTACTTGTATTTGATATGGAATCACGGACAGCTTTTTCCGGCAAAAATTAGCCAAACTGGTTAAATTACAGCGTAGAAAAAAGTGTGTAAAAAAAGCTTCCGGTGGTGGGTGTCTTAAAATTCGTCCTGTTTTTTGGAGCCAATGAAAAAGGAAGGTACGGATAAATGGCTGTTTCTTTAGGTCGAACGCTCGATCCTCAGTTCTTGTGGGCCGCCAAAACGTGATGTCCTAATCTCTGGTAAATCTGGTATTGGGCTCGTCTCGACCATCAATTAGATTGTTTTGTGATTGGCGGCTTCGGATATTGTCGTGGACAAGTACAATTGGATAAACAAGGTTAAACCAATTTGCAGCCCATCCGTTACAACCAACATTCGTCATTCACCCAGTCCCAAACTGTTGTTGATTCTAATGTAATCAAAATCTTCTTCACCTAAATCCAATCTAAAAAACCTGCCTCTAAACCATCGTCTCGACCATCAATTAGATTGTTTTGTGATTGGCTGCTTCGGATATTGTCGTGGACAAGTATAATTGGATAAACAAGGTTAAACCAATTTGCAGCCCATCCGTTACAACCAACATTCACCCAGTCCCAAATTGTTGTAGATTCTAATGTAATCAAAATCTTCTTCACCTAAATCCAATCTAAAAAAACCTGCCTCTAAACCGCATGTTAAACAAACATTTAACTAGGAACATAAACACAGAAGTGTCACATTATTTTCAAGAGCCCCACACAGAGTAAACAAAGCCCCGCCTACCCCATTTGTTTTAAATCTAATGGATGAATGGGGGGGGGGGGTTGATTTTTTGATTGAGTTGGGTTAGTACCCAGTCCCAAACTGTTGTTGATTCTAATGTAATCAAAATCTTCTTCACCTAAATCCAATCTAAAAAACCTGCCTCTAAACCGCATGTTAAACAAACATTTAACTAGGAACATAAACACAGAAGTGTCACATTAGTTTCAAGAGCCCCACACAGAGTAAACAAAGCCCCGCCTACCCCATTTGTTTTAAATCTAATGGATGAATGGGGGGTGTTGATTTGTTGATTGAGTTGGGTAAGTTGTTTTACTACTGCGTGGGGTGCTGGGGAATCTGATACGATGGGTGATTTGATATTTGTTTGTTCTGGGATGGATTTGAAGGATACGTGTGTTTTTAAAGTGTTTACCTAAATTGTTTAGTTTTTAACACTATCACAGATTTTTTCCCTAATAGTTTCTTTTAGTGTTTGGTCAATTCTTTGAAGTGGGATAAAGATAAACGGCTCTATGCGCTTGGAAATCTTCAAATGTCTTTGGCCGAAAGATATAGAGAGCTGAGTTTCGAGTTCTACCTCGTAGGTATTTTACCCCCTCACTAACCGGAAATTATGCTACATCCACTAACAATGTTATTTTACTACATGAAACGTTGGATGGAAAGTTTTTAAAATGTTCCTCATTAATGTTTGCGTTTTTTTTTTTTTTTTACTTTTAACAAACGAAGTTTTACAAGTAGGTTTTTGAGACATGAAAAAATCATTAAAATTCAAAACAGGACGAACGCATTTTTTCCGTCGAAAAATTTGGCCGAGAAAGCAAACACAAAAGATGATTAATACATGTCAGAAGGTTTTGAACACCTCCAGGGCATTTTGTAATGACATTTTTTACCTCGTTTCCTAGAATTTCCGACATGGTTTTTAGTGCAGGGTGAAATCTACAGAACACACCCTAGAAATAATTAAGAGAACCCTGTCGTAAATCTAGCTCGGGTTGTAAAAGAGTTCAAAATGACGAAGACATTTTGAGCATGAGAGGCATGACCTTCTACTTCTTGAGCTACGTGGTTCTACCTCTGATCGCAGGGTTACTACTATTGATACTTTTTGGTTTTGCTATGATAAGTTGTAAAAAAAATTTCATTTGAATTTACAAATGTAGACGGTGTAGTAGGTTTAGAAATGTGAGAAAATCTGCTTACGTTAAGTTGTTCAATTTTAATTCAATATATGAGAGGTAGAATGGAGACACAAAGAGGTTTTATTTTTGGTGGATGTGAGAGAAGTACCCAACAACCCAACTCCTGTCCGTGTTTTACCAAGCGTTCATAGATATACACTGTATAAACATGCTCTACCTTTTACTTATTTCTTTTGCTACTGCGGTTTTGCTATGATAAGTTGTAAAAAAAAATTCATTTGAATTTACAAATGTAGATGGTAGTAGGTTTAGAAATGTGAGAAAATCTGCTTACGTTAAGTTGTTCAATTTTAATTCAATATAAGAGAGGTAGAATGGAGACACAAAGAGGTTTTATTTTTGGTGGATGTGAGAGAAGTACCCAACTCCTGTCCGTGTTTTACCAAGCGTTCATAGATATAGGTACACTGTATAAACATGCTCCTCTACCTTGTTCATAGATATACACTGTATAAACATGCTCTACCTTTTACTTATTTCTTTTGCTACTGTATGCAGTAACTGTACCTACATGGCCATTATGGCCAGGTGATTGTAATTTGTAGCCAAATGTACCATACATACATATCTCATATCGGTGAAATTATTTTGATTGAAAGGGTCACCAGAATATGGATCTAGGGTCAGAGCCAACTTTTGAGTTTAGGACAATGAGCGGCCGTCACGACGAAGTATTTGCTGATTATGGAGCCGCCACAGATGTGTCTCGTCCCGTAGCCATAGCCCGTGAAAACTTGCAACGAGATTTGCCACGGGATTTCGCCTGGAAATTTAATGGCAACAATATAGGAACTTATAATGGCAAGTGGTCCAAAAGTATTACAGGGATCTATTTTACCTGGAAATTTAATGGCAAGAATATACAAGTGCTCTAAATATAGGAACTTGTGAAGTAAAGTGTGTATTTCACGTGCAAATTTAAAGACACAAAAAAGACATTTATGACGAAAACCGTTCTTTGCTGTGTCGTTTTGGCAACTCAAACTTTGGGCAGTCCGTCAAAATTTTTTATTGATTGTTTCTCTCTTATTTAATCAAATTTTAAAAAATCCCATGGCATTAGACTGTTTTCAGTAGGTAAGGTTAGTTCTAAATTCTCATATCGGTGAAATTATTTTGATTGAAAGGGTCACCAGAATATGGATCTAGGGTCAGAGCCAACTTTTGAGTTTAGGATTCCTTTCACTACTAGAAGTTTCTCAAAGTTAGGCATTTACCGTCCTCCTTAGTTTAAGAACTAAATGTAATTTAAATTTTCAGAGCTAGAAACTACTTAATAGGGCATAGAAAGTTCATTTGGTGATTTTTTTTTTCTTGCCTACATTAGAAAGAAAATATCATGACCGGAATAAGTTATTTACCTACTTATTTGCACAGTACATACTTTCATACAAATAATTAGTTATTCAAGTAGTTATAAATATTCATATTCATTTCTCTAGATATAGGCTTAGAATGAGTTTTAAAAACTAAATGTAATTTAAATTTGCAGAGCTGGAAACTACTTAATAGGCCATAGAAAGTTCATTTGGTGATTTTTTTTTTCTTTTTTTCCCCCCTAAATTAGAAAGAAAATATCATGACCGGAATAAGTTATTTACCTACCTACTTATTTACACAGTACATACTTTCATACAAATAATTAGTTATTCAAGTAGTTATAAATATTCATATTCATTTCTCTAGATATAGGCTTAGAATGAGTTATGATTCCAGAGGTCCGTATGAACTCACTTGGACTACTGAGCAATAAAAACCACAAGCAAAGGTATTAGCATAGAAAATAACGGAAACAAGAGTAACCTTTGCACAAAGAAATCAGGTAAAGAACAAGTAAATTTTTTCTAAAATCTTCGCCGAATCCTTCATGTGTAGACTTCCCAATTGTTGACAGCGAATTTGAAACAAGCTGGCAGGCGAACTATAAATTGAGTTGTCTCAGTAGTTGATGTTGTCATCAGAGGTTGCGAAGCAGGAATAAAAGGAGTGTATGCTGTTGTAGCTTCAGATGCAGCATCTGTCAAGTTCGGTGTCCACCAAGGTGCTGTCCCTACAGTAGGGGGCCAACTACTTGTAGCTTCAGAAGACGATGTAGGAGCAGTCGTAGTAGATTCTGTTGGTGGCACTGAGGAAGAAGTTGCCTCTGACCAGGACCCATCCTCTGTTGATGGTGGCACCCACCAACTGACCATAGCTGATGTTGATTCGACTACTGCATCAGTTAGGTTTGGTGTCCACCAGGGTGCAGTTCCCACAGTCGGAGGCCATCGTGTTTTACCAAGCGTTCATAGATATACACTGTATAAACATGCTCTACCTTTTACTTATTTCTTTTGCTACTGTATGCAGTAACTGTACCTACATGGCCATTATGGCCAGGTGATTGTAATTTGTAGCCAAATGTACCATACATATCTCATATCGGTGAAATTATTTTGATTGAAAGGGTCACCAGAATATGGATCTAGGGTCAGAGCCAACTTTTGAGTTTAGGATTGCTTTCACTACTAGAAGTTTCTCAAAGTTAGGCATTTACCGTCCTCCTTATTTTAAGAACTAAATGTAATTTAAATTTGCAGAGCTGGAAACTACTTAATAGGGCATAGAAAGTTCATTAAAATTTGGTGATTTTTTTTTCTTTTTTTTTCCTAAATTAGAAAGAAAATATCATGACCGGAATAAGTTATTTACCTACTTATTTACACAGTACATACTTTCATACAAATAATTAGTTATTCAAGTAGTTATAAATATTCATGTTCATTTCTGTAGGTATAGGCTTAGAATGAGTTATGATTCCAGAAGTCCGTATGAACTCACTTGGACTACTGAGCAATAAAAACCACAGGCAAAGGTATTAGCATAGAAAATAACGGAAACAAGAGTAACCTTTGCACAAAGAAATCAAGTACTGGCCTAAAGAACAAGTAAAAATCTTCTAAAATCTTCGCCGAATCCTTCATATGTGTAGACTTCCCAATTGTTGACAGCGAATTTGAAACAAGCTGGCAGGCGAACTATAAATTATGCTCAAAACGATACAAAAATGTAGTGTAGACTTCCCAATTGTTGACAGCGAATTTGAAACAAGCTGGCAGGCGAACTATAAAATAATTATGCTCAAAACGATACAAAAATGTATTCCAACATTAGTAAATCATATGTTATTCGAATGAGAAGTTTTCGACATCGCACATTTCCTTGGTTGATGAAGGTACATTTTCTGATATTTGAAAATTGGATTCTGTCACCGATAGTTCACTAGTAGATTGCGTAGGAGTATCCTTCAAAGAGACATTCCATTTGAACAGGTGGTCGAATATGGATTCTAATTTGACGTGAGTCAAATTATGAAGATAATAGGAGAATTTTTCTTTCCTATCCAAACTTAATGAGTCCAATCCTGAAATGAAAGAAAAATCCAATATTTAAGTGGTACTGATATGAAAACTTCACAAATGTTCAAATAATAAATAATTAAAGTTGAAACAATTTTCACATCACTGATGACAATTTTGAACACTTCATAAAAACCCAATTTTTTTGACAAAATATTATTGCTCAAGAAAGAAAGTCTTACCAAAAGCTGTCGTCACTGTGATGATCACTAAAAACACGTAATGCATATTCTAAACACTTCCACTGCACTTTCGTTCAACATTAGGAGAATTTTTCTTTCCTATCCAAACTTAATGAGTCCAATCCTGAAATGAAAGAAAGATCCAATATTTAAGTGGAAATATGAAAACTTCACAAATAATGTTCAAATAATAAATAATTAAAGTTGAAACAATTTTCACATCACTGATGACAATTTTGAACACTTCTACTGATATGAAAACTTCACAAATAATGTTCAAATAATAAATAATTAAAGTTGAAACAATTTTCACATCACTGATGACAATTTTGAACACTTCATAAAAACCCAAAAAAATTTGACAAAATATTATTGCTCAAGAAAGAAGGTCTTACCAAAAGCTGTCGTCACTGTGATGATCACTAAAAACACGTAATGCATATTCTAAACACTTCCACTGCACTTTCGTTCAACATTAGCAGGAAGTTTTGTTGAAATATCGTCTTGGAATATGGAACATATCCAAATATGTACCTAATGATTTTAACATTATTATTTATTTTCCAAGCTCCGTCCACACTAGCTACCAATTTGGTTGACAGTGTTTGCTTGAAACTCAAAACAAATCCAATGCTGTGAGAGTTGAAATCAATGAGAGAAAGAGTAGCAGGAAGTTTTGTTGAAATATGGTCTTGGAATATGGAACATATCCAAATATGTACCTAATGATTATAACATTATTATTTATTTTCCAAGCTCCGTCCACACTAGCTACCAATTTGGTTGACAGTGTTTGCTTGAAACTCAAAACAAATCCAATCGTTCAACATTGGTACCAGTTTGATAGAAGAGAAAAATTCGTATCGTTAATCTTCGAACGTTATCTGTCTACCGTACGATCACACACTGACCAAATCTGAAGAATTTTCCGAGAGTCAACCACCTGCCCTCTGGATATATTACATCTCATTAACACAAGTTTATCTTCGATGATAAGGTTTGTGATGTTTTACATATTTCACCTAACTGACCTAACCTTGTTCTCGCCATGAACAATCAAAACAATAGTGGACTAGAATGAGTTCCAAATCGGTCAATTCAGAAATGGTCTACGTAATATTTTATAGGACTAATAGGTTCTCTTTGAACGGCGGCGGTGATAAAGTGGAAACAACTGACTTGATAGTAGTGTTATATGTGTAATGAAAGCCTAACACTTTCACAGGGATGACCAATGCAATGTGGCAGTTACACTTAACGAAACTTTTCAGCTTAATTTCAACATTTTATAGGACTAATAGGTTCTCTTTGAACGGCGGCGGCGATAAAGTTGGAAACAACTGACTTGATAGTAGTGTTATCTGTGTAATGAAAGCCCAACACTTTCACAGGGATGACCAATGCAATGTGGCAGTTACACTTAACGAAACTTTTCAGCTGAATTTCAACAGTAATACACCTGGATGAGTCAGTTAATAAAAAACCGGTTGAAATCGCCAAAACCCTTTCAGATTTTCAAAGAATAATAGCAACACCATGAACAATGGATAAAACAAAAGGAATATCACATCATCTTATCATAGAGGTGAGAGCTCAATTTCAACAGTAATACACCTGGATGAGTCAGTTAATAAAAAACCGGTTGAAATCGCCAAAACCCTCTCAGATTTTCAAAGAATAATAGCAACACCATGAACAATGGATAAAACAAAAGGAATATCACATCATCTTATCATAGAGGTGAGAGCTCAAGATTTTCAAAGAATAATAGCAACACCATGAACAATGGTTAAAACAAAAGGAATATCACATCATCTTATCATAGAGGTGAGAGCTCTAAATCTTCTTTTGACATGTGAGAACCTTTGCATATTCATAGAATCGTACTCAATAAAAGATACCTATCCTAAGTAGGATTTTAAATAGAAATAATTATTCAAATTCATGCATGGGTTAGCCCTAATCAAGAAACTTGATTAATTAATAAATAAAATAAATTAATGCCCTTTATTTTTCAAGTTCTAGTAAAAACAAAAAGCAGTGACAGTTGAAAGACAAAAGGAAGCGACCCTTCATTTTACCTTTGCAACAAGAAGGAGAGACCTGAAATATCCGTGTCCTTCCTGACATCCAGTGTCGTTGGGAAAGATTTTCTGCATTACCTGACTACAACATGATTGTCGCATTGCGTCGCGTCGGTTCTCTGGGGCGAGTGGTGAAGCACCACATTTTGCAATGGCAATTTTTGCAATTAAAGAAACAACCCTTGCAAAATTTGATATATGTTGGTGGTTTTGACGGGATGGCCGTCCTTGATAAAATAAAATAGCCATCCGTGTCCTTCCTGACATCCAGTGTCGTTGGGAAAGAAATTCCGAGGGACCAATTTTACCTCAACTCGCGTCAGATTTTCTGCATTACCTGACTACAACATGATTGTCGCATTGCGTCGCGTCGGTTCTCTGGGGCGAGTGGTAAAGCACCACATTTTGCAATGGCATTTTTTGCAATTAAAGAAACAACCCTTGCAAAATTTGATATATGTTGGTGGTTTTGACGGGATGGCCGTCCTTGATAAAATAAAATAGCACTAGTGCAAAACCCTTTCGCACTTTCTTGTGATACTGTCAAAGATCTGGAGTTAGAGAACCTTTTAACAATGAAATCATATATATGTATTTATTTTTTCCTGATTGAATCGTTCAAATCGTTGAACCTTTTCTGTTTTCTTTTCTGTCCAAGAATGGTCGCCTCTTTTGGATCCGTCACTGAAATTCACTACTACACGTCCCTTTACTATCTTGTCCTTAAAACAAAAGAACTTTTCCTAGGAAGAAATCGTAATTATGTTGACCATGACATTCTTGTTGTTTTAAAAATAAAAAAAAAGGTAGGTAGATGATTCTGAGAAAAACCGTACTGAGTAATGCGACCGACGCATACAGGGTCGTGTAAAAGAGGTTGACATTGGTAGGTAGATGATTCTGAGAAAAACCGTACTGAGTAATGCGACCGACGCATACAGGGTCGTGTAAAAGAGGTTGACATTTTTGAAGAAAGATGTACCCCTTGGCCCTCAAAAGGGTATGATAGATAGACTGTGACGGAGAGTTAGTGCTATCATAGAGCGAGAAAAGATCACGGAGTTGTAAACCAGGAATAACCTTACAAAGAATTAGAGGAAAGAATTCCACCAAAAAAGTGTTCTGACAAATTGACCAAACGATATGAGGTTCAAAATTGGAAGGAGTAAGGTTTCAGGGGTTGTTCGACTTTAAAACCCTGTATGCAAGAAATACCCTTCTTATCAAATACAAGACCTTTCAAGAGTTGAAGGGGGGGTTGTAAAAAACAACTCGGAAAGATCGGGCGCGTTTCGCTTGAACGAACTGAAATTGAAAATTAATGAATTTATGACAATGAAGACAAAGTATGAGATATCATCTTTAAAACTGGAGCTGAGGTGGAGGTGGGGCAGTTCTGATGAGAACTGAACGCAGTGGCGATTTGGCGAAGCGAACTTCGCGAAGGATAGGTGTAATATTACAAGAACCGGGCAAAACGTGAACAACGTCACTATTAATATGGAATCCGTTTTAAGGATCCAACTGTGTGACGTACTGAAGATCTTTGAGAGAAAAGCATATAAAAATTACCTGCTCATAAGCTGATTAATCGAATCCTACAAATTTCGGACAGCAAAAGATACCCACACTACTGTTGTTTACCATGCCTACTCAACGTGATATGGTTATTTTTGCCCGTAAACAATTTCACCAGCAAAAATCCCGGGTCCCACACACACCTCTGACCTCGACACACAGGTTAAACCGGAAATCAAAAAATTCAGATCATTCTGCAACCCTTTCTCAAAAAACAAGAGCAAGAGATTGCCCGGGTCAGATAGATTGCTCCATAGAGGGGGAGATCTTATCTCAGGAATTGTCAGGAGCATAACATTGACAGCAAAAGATACCCACATTACTTTACGATACCCACTGAACATAATTTGATTATTTTTGCCCGTAACCATTTCAGCAGCAAAAATCCCGAGTCCCACAAACACCTCTGACCTCGACACACAGGTTAAACCGGATATCAAATTCAGATCATTCTGCAACCCTTTCTCAAAAAAACAAGAGCAAGAGATTGCCCGGGTCAGATAGATTGCTCCATAGAGGGGGAGATCTTATCTCAGGAATTGTCAGGAGCATAACAACCAGGTCTGCACAGGAGTTGACAGGAACATAGCTGAGATCCGAGCAGGGAATGTTGATGACTCGTTGTGTGGGAAAATCAGATCACATGGGGGCGATCTAGGGGGTGAGATTAAGAAAACGCGGTAACCGGTGAATAGGAGAAAACAAATCCGGTTTTTGGGAAAAACGTAAAGATCCCAGGAGTTTTTAGACACTTGCAGATCTAGACAATCTCAAAAATCCTTGAAATTGCATTCATGAAAAAGGAATTTGCATTTCTAAAGACAAATAATGGTGCTACAATAATGTAGAGAATTTCTTTAAATGATCAGAGGTGTTTCAGATGACATATGAAAAAATATCTGTATTATGTATCCCAACTGGGACCATGTTACATTGGCGATTCTGATCTTTTCTTGATCTTGTGACTGTTTCAAGACCCTTGAAATTGCATTCATGAAAAAGGAATTTGCATTTCTAAAGACAGATAATGGTGCTACAATAATGTAGAGAATTTCTTTAAATGCTGATCAGGGGTGTTTCAGATGACATCTGAAAAAATATCTGTATTATATATATCCCAACTGGGACCATGTTACATTGGCGATTCTGATCTTTTCTTGATCTTGTGACTGTTTCAAGAACATGTATCTCAATACTTATCAATATAGGTGATTTGAAATCATTTTAAATGTGACATGTAAAGAAAGCTCGACCATGAATCAACGACCATAAGAAATCCAAACAATAATGTTCACGTCAATTCTCTGAAATCTAAAACATCCGTTTTCTCAAATCCGCCTCCCCACTCCAGGAAATAGAATTGATTACGTTCGGAGTTGCGCAATCTTTTTTCATTTACCTTTTAATTAAAAAATCCATCTTTAGCACTGGGAATTATTTTGTTCTTGTACAAAAGAAGAAAGAAGCCTAAGGCTCTTCACAATGGACCTTTGCAAGTGATCTTCAAATACGCCCTACAAGGTTCTCATTTATGCCTTTTTGTTTATAAGAGAACCAGTTTTCTAACGGTCATTAGAAACTTTCCCTTGGATTTAATTTTTACAACCCCCCCTTCAACTCTTGAAAGGTCTTGTATTTGATAAGAAGGGTATTTCTTGCATACAGGGTTTTAAAGTCGAACAACCCCTGAAACCTTCAACTCTTGAAAGGTCTTGTATTTGATAAGAAGGGTATTTCTTGCATACAGGGTTTTAAAGTCGAACAACCCCTGAAACACTGCAGGTGAATTTTAGAGAAACTGAGGAGGTTGAAATATACCAGTGAGGGTGCTTTTAGGTTCCATCAAGGCCCGGGGATAGCAGCTTAACTCCAAACACAAAAAGCCCACTCCGAGGCTTAGGTGTAGGGGTGAACAGCCCTAAAGGATGGGTTAAGCTACTACGAATCTACGAAAGTATGTATTTCACTTGCAAATTTAAAGACACAAAAAAGACATTTATGACGAAAACCGTTCTTTGCTGTGTCGTTTTGGCAATTCAAACTTTGGGCAGTCCGTCAAAAATTTTTATTGATTGTTTCTCTCTTATTTGATCAAATTTTAAAAAATCCAATGGCATTAGGCTGTTTTCAGTAGGTAAGGTTGGTTCTAAATCTGAAGGTTCAGATACATGAAGGCCTCTAGATCCTAAACTTTAGGTCCTGTTCCTTGATAAACTCTAGAGCTTTTCAGAAGTTCTAAATCTGAAGGTTCAGATACATGAAGGCCTCTAGATCCTAAACTTTAGGTCCTGTTCCTTGATAAACTCTAGAGCTTTTCAGAGGTTCTAAATCTGAAGGTTCAGACACATGAAGGCCTCTAGATCCTAAACTTTAGGTCCTGTTCCTTGATAAACTCTAGAGCTTTTCAGAACCTACCTGGAAGGGTAGAATATCCCCCAACAATTTTTCCATCTTCAAGTGGTCTGTGTCGTACACCACATTGAACATCGTATCCAATGACACTGAAATTCATGGGGAAAGAAGAAAATAATATGTAAGTTGAAATAGCTTCATTGGAAATTAAGGATGGTATCAGGGCTCAGGGTCGTATTTAGGGTTGGGTTTCCCTCGACAAAATCCTGGATGGTCTTCATAATTTTGGTGTCATTCCAACGTTTTTCAAGATTTCAAATACTTACGCAGTAGGATTATAAAGAGCTGGTGGTGGAGCTGCTATCTGTTACGAGTTACGAAACGGGTCTGTCTGATGTTTGGAATTACGAAACGGGTCTGTCTGCTGTTACGAGTTACGAAACGGGTCTGTCTGCTGTTACGAGTTACGAAACGCGTCTGTCTGCTGTTAGGAATTACGAAACGGGTCTGTCTGATGTTAGGAATTACGAAACGCGTCTGTCTGCTGTTAGGAATTACGAAACGGGTCTGTCTGAGAGGTGTTTGTGGGACTCGGGATTTTTGCTGCTGAAATGGTTACGGGCAAAAATAATCAAATTATGTTCAGTGGGTATCGTAAAGTAATGTGGGTATCTTTTGCTGTCAAAAATCTCTAGGACTAGGATTTGATTAATCAGTTTATTAGTAGGTAATCTTCATACGCTTTTCTCTGAAAGATCTTCAGTACGTCAGACAGTTGGATCCTTAAAACGGATTCCATATTAATAGTGACGTTATGCCCGGTTCTTGTAATATTACACCTATCCTTCGTGTCGCCACTACGCTACGTTCAGTTCTCATCAGAACTGACCCACCTCCACCTCAGCTCCAGTTTCAAAGATACTATCTCATACTTCGTCTTCATTTTCATAAATTCATTAATTTTCAATTTCAGTTCGTTCAAGCGAATCGCGCCCGATCTTTCCGAGTTACGAAACGGGTCTGTCTGATGTTACGAAACGGGTCTGTCTGATGTTACGAGGTACGAAACGGGTCTGTCTGATGTTA